>NC_069073.1:76767666-77067882 GCF_025698485.1 Gossypium arboreum | reverse complement strand
ATTGGCTTAACAGTAGTTTTCCCTACACTACAATCCCTTGGGTACAATCCTCGGAATACTTACTAAGTGTTTCATTGTAAACAAACAATTTTACAACCTAACCTGTATACTTGCGAAAACTGCCTTATTTTCATATCTTTTTGTTACAATATTCACACTGTGGATGCTAATACGTCCGGAGGAGGTCAGTAAGTTCGTATTAGGTTTAATTTGATTGATATTTACTTTTTCTTGTATTATATATATATAATCCAAATGTTGGCAGAATTGTTGAAATAAATGTTGAATTGAATATTGAAGGACTGAATTGTAAAGTATAGCAATTTACATGTTTGGGAATGAATTGAGAGTTCATATTAAATGCATATGATCATGCTAAATATGGTACTATGTTATAATGATGGAAAGAGCATGAGATTTGAGCTAAGGCTCGTGCGAACTTTGTGAATGATTAGAATACAAATGACATGTCATTAGGGTTTATCAGGCACTATGTGCCAGTGTTTATGTTTATCAGGAACTTTATACTGGTGTTATAATTAGTAAGCACTCTATAGCGGTGCTATATTTAATAGGTATTATGTACAGGTGGTGGATACCATACCGATGGCTAGAATCTAGCTTTTGTTATGGATTCTCGATAGCTTGTGTGAGCAATATCAAGAAATGATTAATGTCTCGATTGTCAACTTGTGTGAGCAAAGTTATCCAGTGTATCCAAAATTAATTTCCTATAGTTCTCCGGGCAAAACAAAATAAAGAAATGAATAGAAATGTTGAATATGAAATATATATATGATTCATATGTACATTGTGTTAATAGATAGTATGAGATGATGCACTAACCAATTTGGTTATGTTGTGAAAGTTGATTATGTAATGATAAGTATGTTTGTTATTTGTATTAAGTAAACTATAAAATGTTAGGTACGTTGTGGTTAAATTTTATACGAACTTACTAAGCTTTAAGTAAGTTTACCCTATTTTATTTTCTTCCTTGAGATTGTCAGATTTGTGTTGTCAATTGGATCGCCTTTGGGGAATCACACTACTCGTCAACTATTTTGGTAGCTTATTACTCATTTTGGCCCGGTTATAAGTGGCATGTAAATAGGTTATTGGCAATGTATGTATATAATCAATTGAAGTATGTTTTGTGTCATTTTGAATGTGAATTAGGTGTTTGGATGTAAATCTTAATAGTTGACTTGGTTGATTGTGGCACTTGATGGTATTGGCATGTTTTGGTACCTATAATGCATTTTGGGTTATTGAACTAGGATTTATGTTTTAGGTCACTTGGAGAACTTTGACCTAGCTAATTGCTTGTAGTTGGGTACATTTAGTGGCATTTTAGGGCATTTTATTAGTATTCATCATTTGCATTAAGAGCTTGGATGGTGTTTACATGTTAGATACTTTTAATTGCGTGTGAAAGGGTTGTGTTTGGTGGTTTGGCACTTGCAAGATATGGAGAAAGAAATAAAGAAGTGGAGGTTTGTTGGGGAAAAAGGTTGGATAGTTTGCCATCTTGTATGTCGTGGCAATTTAGGAAAATGACTGAGTCAACATTTAGCGCATGCCAGTTTCAGCCCAAGTCTACTTGTACCAGAAAAATTTGCCTAAAAAATAGGAGAAGATATCATGGGCTTTTAGAGCTATTCTAGGAATAAAAATCCTATAAAAACCTGAATGAGGAAGCCTTAAGTGTGGAGATCCAGAGGAAACAATTTAGGGTAGTGGCTGAGTAAAGACGAAAAGGAGAGACCGAAGGCAATCCCTCTCAGCCATCACAGGACACTATGTTGCTGGATTGCGGATTGATTTGGTGGCAGTCCTCTTCTTAAGTTCTTCCATTATTTCTTATTATGTTCTTAGTGAATTAATTTGATCAAAATGATGTTGGGGGTTATTTCAAACTTGAATTTTAATCGCTGACCCATGAGCTAAATCTCATAAGGTTAGGATTACATAATGAAAACTTTTTATTTTCTTTAATAGTTGAAGTATATATTTGACTTAATTTACTATTTCATTCAATTGTTTTATTTCCCAAGTATATGTGTACATTTCCTAGACATAGATGAGTGTGCAGTATGCCCCTAAAAAGAATCTAATTCTGAAAAGGTTGGATTAGTTGGACCATAATTGGATGATATGAGCAAGTACTCAACAAATACTTGTAGTAGACTCTAGACGTAGAGCAACGTTCATATGGAATGAAGACAACACAATGCAGGGTACCATGCTCAGGCATATAGACACAGGCCAGGTAACTTGAGATCTTCCTCTCGAAAGAAGCAAGTCACTGCAGGTCTCTTCTGAGCAATAGATTAAGTAAAATTTTCCTAAGGAATTACTGAAAGTAAGGGCAGATTCTTAGTAATCCCAACCTTCCAATCAACATCGTAGACGTTGAATCTGATGTCGCAGCATTTTTTCCATAGCATTCTTAGTTATTTATTCATTCGTTCACATTTTATTCATGTAATTATGCTCGTAATTTCCATTGAATTTGTACTCTTGCTTTGCCTTAGCATTTTCCAATATTAGTTGGTATATATTTCATACTCATCTTTATTATTTTAATTTATCACTGCATACTTAACACGGCTTTGCCCTAACATTAATCATTATCATAACTTGACCATTTCTGTACCTAATCTGATCCCTATAGAGACGATCTCACTTATCACTTTATTACTTGATTCAACATGTATACTTACACAATTTTCATATCATATTCACATGCGACATAGGGCCATGTGACCTAAGATTACACAACAACAGTTTGTTACATAGTTTGGCAACACAGCCATGTTATTTGACTTCACACGGCCTCAGCCTATCGCACAACCTCTCCACATGGCCATAGGGTGTTACACTCCTATGTCATATCCTATTAAAGGAAGGACCTTTCCTTTGGATGCCTAAGAGTTTTTGTGACACTCTAAAATTGGGCCTAGAAGTTTTGAGGGTAAATTAGGAATTTTGGCTCAGAATGGGTTCAAAATTTTTGAATTGTGGTAACCTGAAATTGTTTTCATCTATAACTTTTTGAAAATCAAGTCAATTTTTAAAAATAAGGTTTAAAAGACTTTTAGCTTTAAAATAAGGACTGTTTTGTAAAAGGGTTCAATTAGGAGTAGCTATAAAGCAATTATACCAAAGTTTTAAAATATCCTATTTCCCCCCTCTATCTATATTAAAGCCACGTTAACTTCTTATTCTTTGTTTTGTGTTGTTGTCCCTTGCTTTTCAAAAGCTCTTCTTATTCAATTTTTATTCCTAGACTTAGTTCCTTAGATTTCTATTATTTCCCAAGCCATAAATCTCCATAGTATTTCAAGAAAAAAATTCAAGAACTCCGTAGATTTCTCCATTGTTGAATTTTTGGTTTTTTTGAGTTTTTGATCAGACATTTGATTTTTAATTAACTAAGGAAATGGTTTGATCCCTTTTTAGTTTTTTTATGTTATTTGATCATTTAAATTGAGTTTTTAGTCGCTAAATCACATGTTTTAAATAAAAGTCAAAATTTGGATTGTTAATGGTGGATTTTGATATTTTGGATAAAATCATGGTTTCAAAGTGTTTTTCAATTAGTTTGGATGTGATTAGAAGGTTTCTAAACTTACTTTAAAGTTTCATTGAAGATTTCTAATGTTTTAATGAATTTTCGTGAAAATTGCCATAAACATGTCAAAAAATTTGATACCATAAATTGGGCAATTTTGAATAGTTTAAAGGTTGAGAATCAGTCTTATGTGAATAATTAGATTAACGAAATGAGTTTTAGGCAAAAATATTAATTATAGACCGAGATAATTGAAATTCAAGTTTTTTATATCGAAGGTTTTGATTACAATAGAATACAGCTTAGGCTTACATTTTTTGTTAGTTTAGGAGAGTCTTTGGTTGCTAATTGATGGTGTATGTTGTGTGGTTATTATGTGTGAAGCATCAAAACCATTGGAGCCTTCTATGAGCAAGGTGAAAGGCAAGGAAAAGTTAGTTTAAGCTTTCGGTAATTAGTCGAAAGCGTGATTAGTGAGCGTTTGGAGTCACTACTTGTAAACATGATTCATAATATTAATTGGTAGCTTAGGAATAGCCTAAACCCCTATCCTAACTTCCAAGTGTAAGATTTCTATTTCCATTACTATATTTTGACAATTATGCGATTATGTGAATAATTGTGGATTGATTATTATGATGTGATATTGTGATATGAAACATGTGTGATGACTATTGTGAATTATGTTATGTTGTAGGAATGATATACAAGCCAAATGACAGTGATAATGATATGCTAGTAATGTAAAGATGTAGCGAAAGCGAACAAAATTTCAGTAAGTATATATATGTTGAATCGTGGAATGTAATATTATTATGAAAAGTAATATATGAGAATACTTTTATATGATATATGATGTACTTATTTTAATGCACACATATGTGGTCGGATATGTGATGGCTCAATGAACATTATTGTGGCATGTAATAGCCCAAAATTGGGTCTAGTTGGAACAGAGGTTTCAGGACCACAAAATCTGAGATATAAATAATTATTTTATGATTATTTTGAGGTCTATGATATGATTGCATGATTGTGTAAAAATTTCGTGAAGAAATTCTATGCATAAAGTGCTTAATTCGAAGTTAGGGACTAAATTGAAGAAGTTGCAAAACTTGCATTCTAGAAGCTTCTAGTATGAAATTTATTTGAAATATTAATTAGGAGGTCTTAAATAGCAATTTGACAAATTTCTAAGTTATGGACAAAAATTGGACATGGATGGAATTTTTGGAAAGTTTAGTAGTAAGGGTATTTTGGTCATTTAGGGGTAAAATGAATTAAAATACAAAATTAAAAGCCAATTTTGCTCATCTTCTTCACCATGGACGTGTATACCAAGGGAGACTCCATGGCTAGGGTTTTCAAGCTTCCCAAGCTCAATTGTAAGTCCGTTCTAACCCCGTTTTTCAAGTTCATTACGTTTTTGGAGTCCCGGTAACTTGATTTAGCTTATGCTAGCAATAATTCAACCTAGGGTTCATATTTGGAAAAATACTCATAGGGTGTATTCTGGTGTTTTATGATACAATATGAGGTTTTAAATTATGTTAGACAACTTGTGCTACTCGGTTTTAAGTGAAAACAAGCAAAAGGGCTTAATCGGTAAAAATACCTAATAGTCATAAGTATATGTTGGATTGAGAATTTGATGTTGCCATAGAAAGGAAAAGTGATCATCATGTCATAAAACATAAGAATAAGGGATGAAGTTTAATTCCCGAGCCTAGGGGCAAAAGTGTAAATATGCAAAAGTTTAGGGGCAAAATTGTAATTTTTCCAAAGTTTGAGTTAAGGAGTGTTTTGAATATTAAATTAATTAAATAATTAAAATATTATGTTTTAGATCTCGAAAAATGAGATTTGAACCTAGAAAGAGAGAAAAATCAAAAATTGGGAAAGTTGGTAAAATGGCCGTTTTAATATCAAGGTAAGTTCATATGTATAATAAGCATTAATTTATGCATGTTTCAATGTAAAATTGATATATTTACTATGATCTCGAGATGTTGAAAGTATGTAAGTTGGTATGATAATAATACAACAATAATCTGTAATTTATATTTGAAAGTTAAATTTAGTGAATTAATTGAATTATGTTAAATTAAATGATTATGGTGCCAAGTTTATGAATTGATTTAAAATATGTCTATGGTACATGAAGTGCATTGAATTATCATACATAAATGTGATTTCTATGATTATGGATATTATGGGAAATTGTAAGTTCATATGATTTTAATAAGACAATGTATAATTTAATGTTATTGCGTTGATATTAAATAAGATGTAAGTTTATATGTAAGTAATACATCACTATTACTTCTATTATGATATTTTATAAAAATATTTGAAATATGTTTGTGGATAATTACTTGATTGGTGAAATTGTTGGAAAAGAGAGAGAAATCCCGATTGAACCTTCGGAAAGATTGGATGATACAGATGGTATGTAGCTAGGTCACATGTATAGTGCTAAGTGCACATCATGTGTACAAGAGAGCTACAAGACATTATGATGTAGCTAGGTCGTATGGGTGATACTATGTGTACACCATGTAGACAAGAGAGCTACGGGATATATGTAGCTAGGTCGTATGCGTGGTTCCAAGTGAAGGACACCATGTAGACAAGAGAGCTACGAGATAAACTGGCTAGGTCACATGGGTGGTACTAAGTGTTCACCATGTGTACAAGAGAGCCGAACTATATGATGGGTGAAGCTATGTCTGAAACCACCAAGTATCGAGGATTGATCCAAGTGTTCAACAGAGACTCTCTATGTATTGCTTTGTGAGTTTTGTGATGAATATGTGCAGAACTTGGTTATTTGAATGATGTGTTCATTAAGTGACCAGGATGTGGTAAGGTTATAAACAAGTAAGTTATACATGAGGATGATTTTATGGTGACCTTGTGATCATGGGACAATATGTGAGTCTAGTTTCACGGGAAATTCTCGGATATTAATTTCGATCTCTCTAGCTCGAATTATAAATAATTAAGTGACTATGACTCGTGTGGACAGTTTGATGTAAACATTTATTAGTAAATTGTGAAATCGTACTTACAAGAATGCTATATACATTAAGGATGTGGAATGGAGAGGAGGTGGAGGAAAATAAATATATGTGGAATACATGGAAACTATGGTATATGAAATATTGATATAATTAAATAAATGATATGTGTTTATAAGAAAACAAAAAGAGAATGTTATGTATCATGACATGTATATATATATATATATATATATATATGACTAGTCTTAATGTAATGCTTGTTGGGCATGGAATTGAATTGAAATGTTTCAGCAAACATGTTATTCTCATGATCCGAATCGTGGTATTTTATAAAGATATGATCTAGCTTTAAATATGAATGCTTGATGATTAAGTGAAGATATTTGGTAAGATGATAATCTTGGTATAAATGTATAAGTGGTACTATAATAAACAAGGTAAAATGAGTATGAGAGACACATGTATGATGACATACAAATGCTATGTTTGTGGTTTAATTGAGGATGTTTAATCATTAAATGAATACCATGTTATATGCTTTTGATTTTGTATAAGTGTGTAAGAGATCAAGGTTGACCAAAACTTGGAAAATAGCCTAGGTGTATTCCACACAGGCAGAGAAACGACCATGTGTCTCAGCCGTGTATGGAACACGACTTTGGGACACGGGCGTGTGGAGCCTTAAAGCATGAAATTTCCAAGATTTTCGTAAGTTCTCAGTTTAGTCCCAAACCCTTTCTAAAGTATGTTTTGGGCTTCGTAGACTCAAATAAGGGACTATGTGTAAGAGAATGAACGCTTTGAAATATGAATAAAATTTTATGGCTCGTATTTTAGTTTAATGTTTGTATGTTTTTCTGGTAACGCCTCATACCTTAGCCCGGCCTCAGATACGGGTAAGGGGTGTTACATGGCACTTAAAGTGCAAGTAAATGTGAATCTGATAAGCGTGCATTGTGTACAAGTTGTAATGTCAATTGATGAATATGAATAGAGATGATGTGCATTAAATCAGTAATTAAAAATGTGTAATTCTGGATATTTTGGCCTTATGATCTCTTGAAACTATTGGATAGATAATTAGCATGCCATAGGATTGTGAGTACTCACCTATATCTTTTGTGTTTTTGGGCATTAAGGCCCTGGGACAGGTTGGAGAGATAAGGGAATGTGAGTTAGCTCCATTCAATGGGACATGTTTGGTGTGTTAGAGAGTGTTAGCTTTATGCTTCACTTTTTAGGATGTGTTCGACTCTATGAGTCAATTGGTGTGTTGAAGATCTATGTATCTGACGTGTAGTGATAGAGCCCACTTTTATGTCTCATAGCCTAAAGTGCCAAATTATCATTTAAATGTGATTTTATATATTGTGATAATACGATGTGAGACGGATGCATAAACATGTGAATAATATGCTAAATGAGTTTATTTAAGTTTCATGATAATGTTAGTATGTTCTTATGGTAAATTGTGTATGTAATTGTTGTTTGGGTTGTTTTCATTAACTTGTGAGTGCATGTGAATATATAAGCTAGACTTGTGAGTTATTAAAGCATGTATACGTTGTTAGTCTTGAGGAATTATTGTAAAATAAATTATTTGTATATAAGCTTGACTGTAGTTATACGTAAAAGTATGTACTAGTTTTATGATTTAATAAAGCGTGAATATGTTATTGTGACTTTGTTAGAATATGGTTGTGAATATGTTATAGCATGCTCTTGTTTAACCTTTGATGTTGTGTATACATTGTGGTTACTCCGACATTCACTGAGCTTGTTTAATCTCACCCAATCCATCTAACTATTGTAGATATTTAGTGTTTGCAGTGTGAGCAGTGCGAGCAGTGCAAGGATACCAAGGAAGTGATCTAACTTAGGCTTTAGTATTTTCGTAGGTGGTGTTAATATTATTCTTTGAACTGCGGGAATAAGGCATTGTGGTTAGACTTTGATTGATTATTATTGTGGTCCTTATGATATTTTATGGGTTTAGTTTTCTAGCACTTTTGATGGATGTCATAATTATTTCATAGGTATTGTTTTGGTTTGAATATTTGTTATGTTGAATTGCCATGAACTGTACGTATGGTCAATGGACATTGAATAATGTGGTATAATTATTGCTTGATATAGCCATGATGTTTTAGATATTTTGTAGCTTAATTATTCCTAAGAACTATAGGCTTGGGCCTTGGTATGTTGATTCTTGCTCGGACATGTTTTTGATGTTTTGAACTATTATTTTGATCGTTTCGACATTGGTTTAAAGAGGTAAATTGTGCATGTTGATTCGATATTTGTTGGAATGGATTAAATGCTTAAATCTATTGTATTTTTGTCATATGGAGCAAAGGTATCAATATTCATGTTATAAAAATGATACCTTTGTGATATTTTGATATGCAGGAAGTCAATATTGCAATTTGGTATCGATACCTTACCATGAGTATCGATACTCGGAGTAAAATAATTGATACTTTAATAAAGGTACTGATAAATTTTGGGGTTTTGAGTTTTAGGCGAGAAGCAGAATACTCTTTTGGTATCGATTTTTCAAGCGATATAGATACCATATAAGAAAATTATCGATACCTTGGTTTCAGTATCAATACCTACGTGAATTGTATTGAATTTTGCTAAGTGGTTCATATGCATTCTACAATTGTGTAATAAGACCGATTGATGTTTGTATGGCTTAATTTAATGTTGCTTTGAGTATTTGTGACTTAGGAACTCTGTCTATATGTTTAATATTAATAATATGACATTAATCGCATGTTTGATGAAGTGTTGACTATAATTGTTGATGAGACAGTGGTGTGGCATCCTGTTACTCCGGCTCAGCGACCAGGTTGGGTATAGGGTGTTATAGTTTCTCTTCATTAATTATTGTTTTTGTCTCCGACCAAACTAGTTTTCAAGACACTAGTAAGCACTCATGCTCCAGAAAGGGGATTTGAGGTGGGAATTGCCAACCACCTTTTTTGCTATTGATGTCTGGTAATGTGAGTACTTTTCTCAAGTACTTTGGAACAACATATTGAGCTTCCTATTTCTTCATAAAATGCCCAACCATCCCTTGCTCGAGTGATCATGTCCAACAGTCCCTCCTCTCACCCACATGGATTAGATTGCCTTGGTTAGTGATTGATCTTGAAGGGAACCTAGTTGCTTTTTCATCTTTTGATATTTGTTCTCCCAATGGCCATCCATTTGCATGTTTATTTTCTAAAATTGCTCTTTCTTTTGAGTAATATTTGTTACTGCTAAGTTTTTTTTTCTAGCTTCTCGTTCTCTATCCTTTCTATGAGGGGTGTGGTGTTCTTTCTTCAAATTATTTTAATTGCTCCTTTCTCATCGCTTCCTATGTAGTCTCTTTTATTCTTAACCAATTGCAGGTAGCAATGAATATATTGTTATGATATAAGCATTTTGTCTTTTCAGTTCTTTTTATGGGCATATTCTTAGGGCTAATATTGGAAAAACTTGTTAAGTTCTTGTATCTTTTAATCTTATTGTATGGCTGGTCAAGAATCTTACTTTTACTTAAATGCCACAACAATAATTTTTTTTTCCTATGGTCTATTTAAGGCTAGAAAGAGAATGAGCTAGTCCGTTGCTCCACTATTGAAGTTAAAAGTAAGAAGGGTAGTAGGCCTCCACTATGCTAACTTGGCTCAATTCTATAGAATTGTTTCAAAAATAGGCATGGAAAGTGCGTGGGCTTCTCACTAAAGATATAGCTTCTTTTTTAGTTCTCACATATGATGTTAATTGTTCAAACAAAAAAGTTAGGGGTAACTTATTGTTGTAGTTCACACTGTGGAGGTGTGAAGAGCAACTTGGACGAGGATGTTTCACATCATGGAAGTTGTGGAAAGGCGATGCACTTGGGGATTTTAGGGTGATTGCGTAGAGGGGGAGTTTTGGCAGAGTATGGTTACTTGAGTTCTCATGTCCCTTTATGCTAGTGTTGGCCCCCCCAACCAAGTATACGTGTAATGATAAGGTGGCAAGAGTTAACCTCAAGCATTGATAGAGTCGACCTACAGGGATCTGAGCTGAATGTGTTGAATTGATGGATGTCGTCAATGACCCTTCCCAATATATCTTCTATAAATTGTGTGGGCTTACAAAGTATGCAACACCCCTAACCCGTATCCCTCACCAGAATAGGGTTACAGAGCATTATTAGAACATTCAGAACATTTTCAAATAATTCAAACATTTACTATTCATTCCTCGAGATTTATTGATAACATCTTTAAATGGACCCTCGAGGCCCAAAATGAGCTTTAGAATCAAGTTGGGATTTAATCAAAAACTCTAAGAATATTTTACGAAATTTTAAAATTTTTCCAAGGTGCAGGGCTCACACGCCCATGTGGTCTAAGGGACACACTCATGTGACCCTGGGACATGCCCTTGCTGCAGGCCGTGTTCGACCCTGTATAACTCTCTAACTTGTGCACACGGCCATGCCACACGCTCGTGTGCTAGGCCATGTAGCACACACGGCAGAGACACACGCCTGTGTCTCTGCCCGTGTGCTCAATTCTGAGCATTCTGTGTCTCTGCCCGTGTGCTCAATTCTGAGCATTCTATTTTCTCGAATTTAAGGTGCAGGGGACACACGGCCTAACCACATGCCCATGTACCAGGACCTTATTCATTTCGGGAAATCACTTATCCATCTATTTTCCATTTATTCAACCAGGATTTAAACATTTTTCAAGCATTATTAGGTATGTGATTATTTCATACATCTGTAATATTCATATTATTCAAGTAAACACATTCCACATTCATTTGAAGCATATAAGTAACATTTTTATCATTTCTCATTTCTCTGGCATTATTGTTGATCGGGCTTTATCGGATATATTTTCAATGTCATATATATACAATATTTATACAATTCACAAACACAATATTTATTTCAAGCATATAAATATACACAATTTAGTTACACGAACTTACCTCGACAAATGTTCATGTACGTAAAATCTACTAATCTGACATTTTCCTCTTTTCCTCGTTCTAGCTTCGAATTTGGTCTATCTGGATCTATACGAGAAAATTTTACATCAATTTATCACATTTCGTATTCAAGTGAACTCAATTTACATCCTAGGTAGAATTACCATTCTATCCTAACATTTCCATAAATTCTCATTTCATCCCTAGGTTTGGAAAATGAAATTTATGCAATTTACTCCCTATTCCAAGCCTAACCAAAATTTCACCTTAAAATTTACAGCACATATATTCTACAAAATTCAGAATTTTTCTTCAATTTTTAGAAATGTACATTTTAGTCCCTAAATCATGTTTTCATCAAAAATCACTTTGTAAAAGTTGTTTATCTATCAACAACCTTTCATTTTCTACCATAAATTTCAAATTTTCAGCATATACATCCATGACCTAATTTCTATACTTTGATAACTTCTCAAATTGATCCCCCAAATAGATAGATTAAGCTATCTCGATTTTAAAAATATCAAAATTACTAAAAACGGGACAAGAAAACTTACCCAATTTGGCCAAGAAAGTTTCTTCTCTCTCTCCTAGGGTTTCCATAGAATATTTTGGGGAAGAAGATGATAAAAATTATTTTTATTTCTATCTAATTAATTTATCATCTTTAGTATTTTTTATTTCCAATTTAGTCCTTAGCCTTTTTCTAATTTTCCATGGATGAATCATCCAAAAATATCTACTAACTTTTTGTTAATGGTCTAATTACCATATAAGGACCTCAAGTTTCGAATTCCATAGCTATTTAATCCTTCTAACTACTAGAATTCAGCTTTTTCATTTTATGTGATTTGGTCCTTTCCATAATTAAGCACATAATCGGTAAAATTTTCTTATCAAAATTTTCACATGACATTTTTAACTTATTACGAACCATATAATAAAATAAAAATAAATTTTATGTTCGGATCGAATTTGTAGCGTCGAAACCACTGTTCCGATTTCATTGAAAACTGGGCGGTTACAACTCTCCCCCTTAAGGAATTTTCTCCTAAAAAAATTTTACCAGTAAAGAGATTTAGATATTACTTTCTCATAGTTTCCTCCAGTTCCTAGGTAGCTCCTTCTATACCATGTCATTGTCAAAAAACTTTTACTAATGCTACCTTTTTATTTCTCAGTTTTTCTCTTCAAGTGCCAAAATTTCAATCAATTTCTCACTGTATGTCGTGTTAGGCTGAATTTAACATTTATCAAGGCAATAATAGATGATGAGTCTGATTGATACTACCATAACACATATACTCATAAAAACATTGTGAATTTTGTAGAACTCTTATAATCATACCTATCAACACGCAACAGGTCCAATTCTTTTCAATAATCTTTTATAACCCAAAAAAACATAGACTTGATTTCCCTTTACGGCCAAACTGGGGAACTTTCTTCCATGGCAAAACTTTCAAAAAAATATTTTATCACCAATCTAAAACTCTAGTTCTTTTCATTTTAGATTCACATCGAATTTCTGACGATCAAATACTGCTTTTAAACTGTCTCAGATAATTTTCATCTTTCTTAGGTTTTAAAGAATCAAACTAACTACATGCATCTTTTCTCACTGAACTGAATCCAACCACCGGAGTTTTACACTTGTGACCATATGAAACCTCATATGGTAAAGTTTTATACTTGACTGTTAACTGTTACTATATACTAATTCAACTAATGACAAATATTTCTTTTTTCAATTGCCTTTGAATTCTAAAATACAGCACCGAAACATATCTTCAAAAATCTGTATCATATGTTCAAATTGATCATCCGTTTGAGAATGAAACACAATGCTAAAGTGTAACCGTATACCCAGAGTTCCTTGTAACTTGTTTCAGGATCAAAATATAAAGTGTAGATCTCTATTAGAAATAACAAAAACTAGCACATCATATAATTTGAGATTTTAAAAAATAGATAATTCGGGCAATCTATCAAGTGAGAAATCCATTCATGCCAGAATAAAATGTACAGACTTAGTCAAACAATTAAATTACTTAAATAATATCTTTCTTTTTCATAGACAGGGAGAATCCTGATATAAAATTCATAGTAACGTTGTCTCATTTCCATTTCGGTATTTTCACTGACTATAACCATCTTGAAAGTATCATCTCTATCTTACTGATACATCCAACATTTAACCATAGATTCAGAAATACCACCTTTCATTCTGAGCTACCAGTACATCTTTTTCAAATCGTTGTGCATCTTATCATTTTCTAGATGAACAGACATAGTACCACTGTGATCACTCATGTAAATTTTCTTGTAAAAGTTCTAAATTCTTCAGTACACAGGCTCTATCTTGGAATAATAGATAATCCTCAGATTTAAATCTACTATACTGATTCAATAATTATTTCATTCTATACCCGTTTAACTTACAACTCATTATCGCTTTTCTAGGCTTCACAGATCTATTGTAGAAACATCAGCTTAGCTTTAAGCTCAGCTAAAATTATTCTTTTATCAGACAATAGCAATCGAGTATTTATTGCTAATAAATCAAACAAATAATTTTCTACTCAACATATTAACAACTATATTTACTTTTCCTAAATGAAAATCAATTACCAAATCAGGGTCTTTCAATAATTCAAACCATCTACTCTATGTTAGATTCAGATCTTTCTATACCATCGGGTGTTTTAAAATTTATGATCAGTTTATATATATATATATATATATATATATGATATTTTCACCATACAGATACTGTTACCAAATTCTCAATGCAAACACAATAATTGTCAATTCAAGATCATATATCAGGTAATTCTTTTTCCTGTAGCTTTATCTGGCTGGAAGTATAGACCATTACTCTACCTTTCTTCATTAAAATAAAGCCTAATCCATTCAATGATGTATCACTGTGATAATAAATTTCTTACCCGATTCAAACTGAACTAGAACTGATGCTTAGGTCATCAAGGCTTCTAACTGATCAAAAATTTACTAACATTTGTCAGTGCATTCAAATCTTACCAAATTCTTACAACATATTCTCATTGTAACACAATCAAAATTACACATAATTCCATTATTTTCTCATATTCCAGTCAAGCTGTCTTCTCGAGTCATAGTTACTAAATTATTTATATCTAGAGCTACGGAACTCTAAATTAAGATCCGCTAATTTTTCCTGAAACAAGACTCATATATCTTTTTACCATAAAATTTCTAGAATTTATGGATTAGGCAAAAATTACAATTTATCCTTCAAAGTTACCCCTTTTCTGCTGTTCGACAGCTTCGACCTTTCTTTACTAAAAATTAATTATCTCATAGTACGGGATTCGGATAATGTTCCTGTCTATTTCTCTAGAAAATAGACTCATTAGTAATTTATTCATATAAATTCTAACCCATAATTATTGATTTTCCAAAGTTAAGATAGGGGAGCCCAAAATCACTCTGACCCTGTCTCATAAAAATTGAAATATCTCATAATATGATTCTTTCATTTACACAGTTTCCTCTATGTGAAACTAGGCTCAATAAGATATGTTCCACAATTTTTGGTGGATTTTAAAAGTCGGACTACTACTGCTGTCCAAAATTGTTTTAGTGCAATATGATGATAACTATCATAAGTTCATTTTCAACTAATCATGAACTCACCATTTCATGGATTCCATGTTCAATTTCACAAAGACATAATAACATAACCATAAAGATTATTCATCATTCAAGACTTTTTGTATACTTATCATATGTTCATATATATACATATACCTAAACTTTCTCACCATAATTCATTCTTCATCAAGGCATTGCTCATGAGTTTAGTGTACATACCTGTACTCACTCGTAGTATATCACATAACCATACATTCTTTAATATGTTCTTCTTAGGTCTTTCATCACATTATCCATTGCATTACCAATTGAACACTCGGAATACTATTGGATACACAAAAACTTGCACATAAGCTCCATATAAACATACGTAGCTGAAGCTACCTCATATCATGCAACGCTCGCAATGGAGCTACTCACGGGCTTGCTCATATAAGCTATCGATCAAGGTGTAACTACAAGGGCTACTCACAAAAGCTGTCAGGTATCCGATCACTCAAGGGTTACTTAGCAACCAGTAGGACACATAAGACCATTGTCAAGAACTCAATCACATGTATCACATCCATTATAAACTCAGACCACTTAACGAGCTTGGATGCTCGCATCCATAATGAACTCGGACCACTCAACGAGCTCGGATGCCACATATATCATGAACCCGGACCACTCAACGACTTCAGACTTCTTAATTCTTAGTGACATGTCACTTGTATCCTAAACTATTCCTAAGGTTCAAACGGTGTTTTTCTCACTTGCATATTACACCTCTATTGCACTTGCTCGTGACATCGGGGATACCAACCATAATATCATTCATACTTACAATAGTACCAATTGTCCATTCATAGCATAATAAGGCATAACTCAAATAGCAAATAAGCTTTTAAGAATTTACATAACATATATCACATATTTCATATATCACTTATCATGTATCATCATTTTCTTACATTTCATGTAATATTCTTCCATGTCATATTTCCACATCATATACACCATTCCATCAATTTTTCCAATATATTAAATCATACAATATATGCAATAATAGTAAGGAATATAATTCAAACATAACATTGCATTATTATCATACGAACTTACTTCAAATCCGAGCTTAGCTAATTATTCCATTTTAGTCCATAATCTAGTACTTTCTCGATTTAAGCCTAAATCTCAGTTTTCTTGATTTAACATGTAACCTCCCAAACCCAGCTTAGACGTTATGTCTAGATTGAGAAGGCTACATTAGCCACCGAAATGGCTAAGCTAACTTACTTTACTTTTTAAGACTTAAAAAAAAACTCATTTTAGAGAAAATCGTAGTTGTACTTTGAGTTAGCTTAAAAGCATTCATTCATTAGGTCATGCATGCTTAGGATTCATTTTATTGTTGACAATGTTATTTTAGAAAAACCATTTGCTTGTCGCTTTTTTTTAAAAAAAAACTCGAAGTTAACCTAATGTAGCGAAAAAACCATTTTTCAAGTCGTTTTGGAAAATTAGTTGCCTTATTGATTTGGTTTTCAAAAACAATTCATTTGCAATGTAGTACAAACTAGGGAACAATATCAAATTTTACTTAAGCCCGATATCATGCATTATCCAGTTATTATGCTTGAGTAATTCATGCATGCAAAAATTCCCAAAAGAAAAGTTACCAAGCCACAGATCAGAGATAATTAAAAATTTACAAGCCAAACCCAATAAAGACTCAATAATACTTATTAAGAATAGTCTGAGGTCCAAGGTGATTCTTCGAATGCTGAGCCCAGTCCTAATTTTGAGGTTTACTTGAAAAGTTAAACACTATAGGGGGTGAGCTTATGAAAAGCTCAGTGTGAGTCGAATAATTATTTAAACGAGCAAAAACATCAAATATAGTGAAACATATTAGGATTAACAGAAGAAAATAGAACCATCATAGGAATTTTATGTCACTAAATAGCTTTATCAAATTGATGTCAAGCGATGTATGAGCATAAGTCATCATTCATTTGAGTAACAATCATTAATTTTGATACCATTCAATACAACAAAGTATAATGCGTAGCATAAATCAATAACACTCGAAAATGTCGTGCACATGATGCAATGCAAAAAGGTTCCTACCCATACCATCCGCTACACACCACGAGTTCCCCAGAACCCATCTGCCAAACTCCAAAACATTATGAGCATAGCTCGATATGGTAAAACCACTGAATAATCAATAATGCAGAAAATCTGTCGGATATCAAATTGTGCAATACAATCGCCAATAACATGTAATATGTGATAAAATCGCCAATCCCCTCGGTACTCTAGGTGTAGTGCACTGACTACAAATAATGCGGACTTAATATGCCACCGGTGCTCCATGGAACTCCTCCGTCAAGCACAAAATCCCTACCCAATGCATATGCAATATGTCACCCAATCTCACACATAATCATATATCATTACTTTTCACATTCATTTGACATGCTCAACATGTCCTTAATAATCACATACTTTCAGTAAATGGAAACAATGTTCCAATCTTTCAAATTACCATTGTGTTGGTATCAATCAATATCATCCAATTTCACATACTTTACGGGTTTTCATTGTGCATAAATAACACCCTTTTCAGTACACAATATAACAAATATCTCATGCATTTAAATCATACATAAGCTTAATATCTCAAAAAATTGTATTTTTCCAACATGTCAGTCTTTTAAGGCTCGAAACATACCTGGTTCGGCCACTCACAAAATTAATAACTTGACTATTAAGCCAATCCAATCAGCAAGCTAATTTATCAAATATAACATGATATTTAACATTTTCAAACAATTTTATGTGTTTAGGACCCACACCTTATTTTTCGCTTCCTTGTAGCACACTAGTGAATATTCCAATTTTCCTTAATAAGTCCTTAAACGAACCTAAACCAAAATTTAGTACGAAATCAATCAATTTACCAAAACCACCCCCAAACACCCACTTATGAGTTCAAATGAATCGTTGAAATTATAACTATTTTATGAATCCAAACTAATTAGATTCCTTACACTATATCAATGCAAACCATACGTACAATCATTCTTCACCTTTACGGATGATTTGAGTCATTTGGGTCTGCACCTAATTCAATAATATACTGGAAAATCAGTAGCTAATTAATGATTAAATTCCTTAATTTAATCAAATCATAACCTTTACCCAACAACTATGTCAAAATAACAAACTAGTTACCTTTAATTGCACTTATGTTTCACATTTATGGGATCTTAATGGCCAATCGATCAAGAACATTTTTCCCTGATTGAAATGGGTTTAAAAGCTGATTAGGAGGGTTAAAGAACTCAAACTAATCCTCAAAAAATATAGGCAAGAACCAAGAAACAAAACAACCCCTTTTCTTACCCATAGGTGGACGCACTACCACTCGCAGTGGCCAAAATTGGAGCTGAATTTTAAAATGGTTTGAGATCTCATTAAATTCTGGAAAAACACCTTTAAGATCATTTAAAATCCCCCAAATTCCAGATCTGGAAATTTATGTTTTTAATGGACAATATTAATTTAGAAATTGAAGAGAGAAGAGACTTGACCAAGCTAGTCAAGAGAAACGGCAATGGCACTTTCTTGGCAATGTTCAGGATCGATCTTGGAATTCAAGATTTCAGATTTGGAGCTGATTCTAATGAGGAAATATGATAGCACTATGGTGGAGAATATGTTAAAAAATCTTGTGGCAAAAATAAAAATAAAAAGAAAAGAAATAGATGGTAAAACTAGGTGTAGGCGACGACAACAATGGGAGAAAGAAAGAAAATTAAAGTGAAAAGAGGAGAGGAAGAGGGTGAACGGCTTGGGTAGGTAAAATTTGGATTAAAGGATGAAAAATATAATAAAAAGTTATATTTATACTTAGGGTTCAAGGGTATGGATGGCACACACATTAAAAAAAAGAAGGGATTTTGCAAAATTTTATTATTTCACAAGGGAAGGGATTCAAACTTGGGACCTTATTTAATTTCTATACTTTCTCATATTTCTTTTAACCATTAGGCTTTTTCCTCATTCTTGAAATAATTGTGCAATACTTATTTTAAAAACAAGGCATATCGCATATTAGGATTTACGGCAAAATTTGCAAAATAATAAAAATGGTGAGAGAGAAGGGATTTGAACTTGGGTTTCAAGAAACATTTCACTAACACTTAACCAACAAACCAATACCTCATTTATTTCCTAAAAATGTATAGATAAATGATCGTGTGATTTCATGATAGGTTTTAAATATTTATAAATAATCATTCTTGAAACTAACTATTATCGCGATGTAGGCAAGTGTACCTAGCGAACAGTAGTATAGTTTTAGCAAGACCAGATTGTCGAACCCAAAGGAACTAAAAGTACTAGTAATGACTGCCTTTTTATTATCTAGCCTAAGAATAAAGAGGTTTTGTTTTAACTAACTAATTATCTAAACTAAGAACTCATAGAGAATAGAATTAGGGAATTGCTTTTGGGAAAATCGATTGAATTAAGACAATACCGAAGGAAAAATCTACCTAAACTGTACTTGTTATTCTGGCTCCGAATCGGATGATTTATTCATTTAACTTGTTCCACAGAGATCCCTAAGTTATGTTATTATCCCTATTCAAGACTAATAACGTCTAATCCCTAGATTGAATAATTGAGACCTTTCTCTAATTAACACCCTAGGGTTGCATTAACTCGATCTATGGATCCCCTTATTAGGTTTCACCCTAATCCGGCAAAATCTTGTCACCCTATGTCTAGGAGCACAAACAACTCCGCTTAATTATGACAAATGTACTCTTAGACAGGGTCTATTCCTTCTCTGAATAAGAGCTTATCTTGAATCAGTATCCTGGGATATCAAAACAAGAATTAAGAACACATAATTAAGAAGAAGTTAAATATTTATCATACAATTCAAAAAATAATGAAAAGATTCGTCTTAGGTTTCATTCCCCTTAGGTATTTAGGGGTTTTAGTTCATAACTAAATAAGAAAACATCTTAGAATAATAAAGAATACAAAAAATAAAGAAAACCAAAAACTCCTGAAGGGGAAATTGAGGAGAGATCTTCAGTCTTGATGATGAATCCAGTTTCTAAGATGGACCAATCGGCTTCCTCGAAGTAATTTCTTACTCCCTCCCTGTGTGTCCCTTTTCTTCCTCCTCTAGGGTGTATTTATAAGCTTGGAATGCCTAAGAGCCCTCAAAATTAGCCTTTTTCAAATTGGGCTCAACTTGGGCTTGGTAGGGACACGCCCGTGTACGATTACTTAAGGCCGTGCTCGAGTCTTTCAATTTGACATGGCTGTGTTGTCTGCCCATGTGAGGAGGTCCAGGCCGTGTTGATTTCGTACATTGGCCCATTTTCTCTGTTTTTGGCCTGTTTCTCGTTCCTTTCGCTCTTCTATGCTCTCCTAAGTATAAAACATGAAATTAAAGCATTAGGAGCATCGAATTCACCAATTCTAATGTGAAATCATCCATAAAATGCGTTAAACATGGGGCAAAAATATGTATAAATTACGGTTTATCAAATACCCCCACACTTAAGCATTTTCTTGTCCTCAATCAAAATTCTCAACTCATAATCAAAATAAATTCTTCTCAACTTATAATTTCTATCGATAATATCTCAAAATAATCCATAGGTAATCATACATTGAGAATTCAACTAAAAGAACATAAAAGTTTCAAACTTCCAAGTTGAGTATTTAATCATGCAAACATAGGTGTCTCCCCTCATCTAAGTAATTACCTTTGATTCAGAATATCACAGAGTTTCACATCCTCACTAAAGATTCACTCAAATCACTCGAGGTGTTTAAGGACAATAAATGAAGCACTCAATAGTCAATAATGAAAAGTCATTACCATAGGCTTGCATGAAAATCAAATCTCCACCACTATAATTTAAGATGATACATCAATCAAAAGGTCTTTAGAGGGTTGCAATAAGGCTTGGTTAGGGGGTGTGGTCACAAGCTGAAAGAAAGGGTTAGAATCGAGATTGAGTTGAAAAATTACTTAACTACAAAAATATTTAATCATCACTTACGTACAACATAACTCCTTCTCTGACTATGGAATTTAAATACTGAAGCTTACAAACAGAAGATCACTACTAATATGTATACTTTTTTTTAAGAATAAGTTAAATAACATAGACTAACTATTAAGAATAAGACATAGCTAAGCAATTTATTCAACTCAAATCTCGACAAAAATAGGGATTAATTTAGGGGATTTCAATAATAATGGGTTAAGGGTTAATATTAAGGATAATACAAGAAATGGCTTGTTAGGCTCAAGGGGGTTTACTAGGGATTAATCGTGGAGGTAGGCTTTTCATGGCATGAGTGGGTTAATCCTAAGTGCCTTAATCATTTTGACATATCAAATCAAATGGTGTGGTCTTGACATGCATAATCAAGCAAATTCTAGAATAACAGTTCAATACTGACGCACTCAAATAAATAATAAAAGTGAGCATGAAAGAATTAATAGATACTCAAAAGGCTCAAGAATCTCACAAAAATTATGGCTTTTTGATGTTTAAAACTTGTGAATTCTAACTCAAAGTAATACCTAAACTTTGGGAAAACAACCTAAAATTTTAAATTCTTAAAAATCAACTTATCATGCTTGATTCTCTAATGTCTTAAGCTTTAAACAATCAATGCATAAATGCCTATGTTTTAATTCAAGATATATCAATAAGAATCATAAATCAATCAAAATTTATCCTAACTATGATTTGAGAGCTTTTCAAGAGAACAAGGCAGTCATTTAGGGATTTTTCTGATAATGAAATTAATATCCCCCCACACTTAAGATGTACATTGCCCTCAATATACAAAGATAGATATAAGAATATAAAAATAAGATAGGGAGAGGAGTGAAACTTCCTAAGTGATGAGTGAATTTCCTTGAACTGGAGTTTTGTAGAATAATCGGCGTGAGGGTGGAGGAGGATACTCCGGCGGTGGTAGAGGTTCATTAGTCTATAAGTCCTGCGCGAAAAGAATATTATATCTGAAGTTGGGTATGATCGTGGTCGAGCAGGACATGGAAGTCATGGGGAACCGTTCCCAATAGAGTTTCGAGTTCCTGAGTAATAGTGAGCTGTAGAGCTCTTTATAATTGTGATAGAATTAGGAACTCTTTTAGGAAATATATAAGGAAGGATAAGTACTTAATTAGAATTAGCCAAAATTAAAAATTGTAAAATAATAATTATAAGTCCTATTAAAAATAAGGTGAAAGAAAAATAAAAAGTAGTCTTAAAATAAAATAAAAGTAAAAACATAAAATAATAAATAAAAGTTTTTAAACATCTTCATCGCTAAATGGTTCGCAAGGTGGGGGTGGCGATGAGATGTGGAGGTGCTACAAATCTGCTGTAGAGTAGCATCAATGTTGTCAAATCGTTGAAAACACTACTGCTCGAATCGAGTGAGGCGCTCAGAGATGTCAGCATATGAAGTCGCCGCATGAACTGGACAAGAGGGTGGTGGTGGCTAAGTCGGTGGGTCCCCGTGTTGTGGAGGGACATCATTAGGAATTTCCTCGTAAGCCTCCTCCTCGATAGATTGGGTGAGACGATATTGAGGAGGGTAGGTTCTTTGGTGCTTTTCAATTATCCTCATGCTAAGCATTCTCGAGATGCCTTGTGGAGACATCTGGCCAATGAGGGTTAAGGATGATTCTTGGGCTGCGGTGTTGAAGAGCCCGAAGTGTAGAGCCAACCGAGTAACATAGGGGCCAATGGAGATGACCCCATTCCTATGCCGCTCCGTCTGGTGCTGAATCGCGAGGGTGATGAAATAGGCAAGGTCGATGACGTGTCTATACGACATACACTATAAAAGGTAGGCATCATGAGTGTTGACGACACCAGTGCTCTCTCTCTGTCCTATAATCGCGTGAGCCAAAATGGCTTGTAGGTACCTCAGAGATGGAGGGAGAGCCGATGCCTTGGAGCGACTAGGATTGTAGGTGGCCCCACCTGGTACTAGTGCGTCCCAGCACTGTAAAGGAGAACGATGGATGTGGCAGTTGAGAGCATGTAAGTCATTCTCGTCCTTGAATTCCTCTGTATATAAACACAATGCCGTATCGAATTCTGGGACGCTGAGCTGGCGGAATAACCCACTTAGGTGAAAATAGACCATGCCAAAATCATCATAGTTCATCATTACAGTCTGAAGATGGAACATTGAGCATAGCTCTATCGTGATCTCGAGGTATGTTGGCTCGATGATCCCAAAGAACAGCTCCCAATGGTCGGTGGTTAGGGGGGCCCGAATCACTTCAGCCAATTGAACTTGTTCTACCACGGCCCAGTTGATGCAGAGGCCCGTAATTAAAGGTTGGGCCCAAAGTATTTGGAATAGTTCTTCTTGGGGCCCGATGGGGAACCTCAGAAAAGGGTGATGAACTTTCGTGGTAGGACCTGAGGAAGATGACGCTCCCTTCTTTTTCTTTGAAGCAGGGACAACAGCCTGTTTACCACGTGAAGACGGCATTCTGAACGCTAGAAAGGGAGGATTGAGTGTCAAAAATGGAGTTAGGGGCGGCACACGCGCATAGTGGGGAGGCCTTGTGGAATTGGAGCGGCTAGGGTTAGGGTTTTTGAGTGGGGAAAACAATGAATAGTGCAGGGTATTTATAGATTTTGGGGTACACGGCCAGGTAACATGCCCGTGTTCCCCAATTTTAGCTCGTGTGATTCGTGAATTTTGAATTTGGGCGCGTCTGACATTTAGTACACGCCCGTGTTCCTTGGGCATGTGGGTGCACACGGCCGTGTCTGGCATTGCTCGCTTCTCCCACGCCCATGTATGAAGACCCACGCTCGTGTCAATCTAACAAGTTCGACCACGAGTGCTAGACACAGGTGTGTCGCACACCCGTGCTATTTTAACAGGTTCGCCTACGGTTCTTCCACACGGGCGTGTCGTACACTCATGTTGTTTTGGCAGGCTCAACCACGGCCATGTCACACGACTGTGGCATTTTATCGTAGGCCATGTTTGGGGAAATCTTTGCCCTATTTTCACATGGCCCTAAGCACGCCCGTGTCTCTGTGGAAAACCTGTATTCAAGAGCTTCGTTAGTAAGTTAGGTGTTGAAGACTAAATTTTAAAGAAGTTAATACAATTAGTGCTCGGGTTGCCTCCCGAGAAGCGCTTATTTATAGTCTAAACTCGACTTACCTCTCCACTAAATGATCATGGTGATTTGAGGAGTTTATACTCCTCATTCCTACTATCAATCTCATCAAAATAAAGTTTTAAGCGGGTGTTGTTTACCCTAAAAGTGCCGAACTTGGGATGACTCACCTCGACCGTACCGAATGGGAAAATGCTGAGTACCGTAAGAGAGATTTCTTCATTCGGTGTGGTAGCAACAATATGGGGATCTGCGGCATCTAATAAGACTCTATCTCCAACCTTAAGTTGATTTGGAGAGGTATTGAGCTCGTTCCGTTGTAGATTTGGTTTGTCGGGTGTTCTCAGTATATGCATCTACTATTCATCTAGCTAGCCTTCGATCTTCATGAATAGGTCCTCTACTATTGCTTGAGAATGGCTCATGTACTTCCTTCAGACTCATTTCCTGCAAAGAAGGTTGCACTATATTATCAGTTTTAATAAAATAGTTTAGACGATCACCTTCAATTTCCAATGTGTTGCCGAAATTGCGAGCTTGAAGGGTGATTGTTTCGTCTCCCACATGGAGTGTGAGTTCACCTGTTCCAACATCAATAATTGTTTTAGCAGTTGCTAAAAAGGGCCTTCGTAGAATTAAAGGAGTGTTGCTATCCTCCTCTATGTCTAGAACAATGAAGTCAACAGGAAATATAAATTTATCGATTTTAACTAGCACATCTTCAATAATACCCCTAGGGAATCTTATAGTTTTATCTGCTAATTGAATGCTCATCCTAGTTTGTTTTGGTTTCCTGAGACTTAGTTCCTTAAACATTTTGTAAGGCATGATGTTGATACTAGCCCCTAAATCAGCTAATGCATTATTAACATCTAAACTACCAATTAAGCAAGGAATCGTAAAACTCCCTGGATCTTTTAATTTGTTCGGTAGCTTATTTTGTAAAATAGCTGAGCACACTGTGTTTAACTCCACATGTAATGCCTCATCCAACTTCCACTTATTTGCTAAAAGCTCCTTTAAAAATTTCATTGCGTTTGGCATCTGCGATAGAGCTTCAATAAACGGTAAGTTAATGTGTAATTTTTTTAAGAGTTT
This sequence comes from Gossypium arboreum, assembly GCF_025698485.1. Classification (NCBI taxonomy): domain Eukaryota; kingdom Viridiplantae; phylum Streptophyta; class Magnoliopsida; order Malvales; family Malvaceae; genus Gossypium; species Gossypium arboreum. The sequence continues at coordinate 77,042,372 of NC_069073.1, read as the reverse complement.
AAGAAATTTACCAAATTGTTCATCTGAGCGGTCTTTCATTGTCATGTTGGGGTATGGCACACGAGGTTTATATTCGACATTCACTTATTTATTTTAATTATGACCTACCTCACCTTGACCTTTTCTTACCACAGTTTCTTGCCTCAATTCTGGTTCAGGCTCAACGACTCCTTCGTCATCTTGAATATTAATTGCGTTGAGCTGTTCCCTTGGGTTGGGTTCAGTATTACTTGGCAAGCTACCTTGTGGTCGTTCGAAGATTAGTTTGGAAAGTTGGCCTATCTGAGTTTCGAGCCCTTGGATCAATGCTTGTTGATTTTTAAGTGCTATCTCGGTGTTCTGAAAATGAGTTTCTGACACCGATATAAACTGTGAGATCATCTTTTCAAGGTTCGATGTAACACCCCGAACCCGAGACCATCGCCGGTGTCGGACACGAGGGGTTAACAAGCCAAGTTCACATATTTTGCCCACCAATTTGACATTTCCAGTCAGGCTGGAAAACTGCGTCACCGTCGCCTTAAAAATCATATCTCGAGTTTCAAAACTCGGAAACTGGTTTCGTAAATTTTTCCTGAATTTAGACTCATGTATCCATCCATGGATTTATTTCTAGAATTTTTTGTCGGGCAAATTGGTACAGTTTATTAGTTAAAGTCACCCATGTTACAGGGATCGACTGCTCTGATCTTTGCGCGTTGCAACTTGAATATCTCACTGTACAGGACTTTAGTACTGGTGCCGTTTGTTTCTAATGAACCTAGACTCAAAATGGAATCTGTACATATAAGGCATGACTCCTAATTATTTCTGGATAATTTATAGAAAATTTTTAAAGTTGCGACAGGGGACCCAGAAACCGTTCTGGCCCTGTCTCACAATAGCTTTAATATCTCTTAACATGTAACTCCTATGACCATTTCGTTTCTTCCATATGAAAATAGACTCATCAAGGTTCATTTACATAGCTTATTCACTAATTAATACCATTCCTACAAATTTTGGTGATTTTTCACATTCACGTCACTGCAGCTGGCAGCACCTGTTTTTAAGGTAGGTCTTACCTATTTTGTAGTCTCCATGAACCAACTAGTCTTGCCATACATGGGTTCATATATGATCATTTTAACCATACCAATGGCTGATCATGTGACCAACACTCCCATTTCCAATCCATAATCACATCATGACACCATATATATACATACAAACCACAAATAGTCTAAGTTCACGCTTCCTTTTACGAGCCATTTTCGCATGGCCGTATACATATACATCACCACATTTTAAACCAACAAGGGTAGTCCTATACATGCCATTTCAAAGTTCAACCAAAATTTATACCAAAATAGAGGCGTTGATAGTGTAGATGACTTGACTTTATTGATCCCGAATCCGATTGCTATCGAGCGAAATCTATAAAACAGAGCCAAAGCAACGGGTAAGCATTTTTATGCTTAGTAAGTCTCAAGGAATATAATCAGCTTTAATTAAAGCAATACATTCACATAACCAAATACATCATTCCATTAATACTCATTCACATAGTCATTCTTACTTCACACTTCATCATTATATACTTTCACAAAGTATCGATCAATTCAATAGCTGAAATTCATTAGTCGATTGAGCAAATGTTGCTCAAACATGTCGACTTTTCAATGCACATATAAACGTACCTTATTCTTTGGGCTTTTTGAGCGTACTAATTGAATTTATTACAGCAACCAACACTCACCTCCAGCCCAAGATTCTTGAATATAACCGGATATAACCACGTGCACAAATGCCTTGGTCTTAGCCCGGATAGAATGTCTCGCACGAATGCCTTGGTCTTAGCCGGATGTAGCCACTAGCACAATTGCCTTTGGTCTTAACCGGATATAATTTCAGCATAATTGTCTTCGGGGCTTAGCCCGGATATCATTCAATTTCTCATGCACACATACATCAATAATCATTGGACATACATATTTCATTTTCGTTACTAAGGCTCAAACACAATTATAATCACTAGCATAATCGCCTTCGGGACTTAGCCCGGGTATTATTCGAATACTCATACACACATAAATCAATAATCAATACATCCATATTTCATTCCACATAATTCAAGTAAGGTCACTTCTTGAGGACTTACCTCGGATGTTGTCGAACGGCTTTTACGGCTATTCGATCACTTTTTCCTTCCCCTTGTCCAATTGTGGCCCTCTTAGCTCTTGAGCTAATTCAAACAAATTCAATTTATTAAAACCTCATTGTGCTAGCTTATGGCGAATATGACAAGGAGTTTAAATGGTCATATGGCCACTCTTTAGCTTGAATACACAATGGTCATGCACATTTTATACTACATCAAGCAATTCAATACAATTTATTCGAGCATCAAGGAAAAGCTAAGGCCTTCAATAGGCTACGAAGGCGAATATTCATGTACATGTTGAGGCCAATTATGCACTTAATACCTCACAAAAACAGCATGCATTTTACTAGTTAATGCTTTGCATATTGTTGCTCAAAACTTATAATATAGCATCAAGCACTCATATGTGTGCTAGGCGAATGTGCTTGCAATTTCACATTCATTCTTCAACATCTTCTTCTTTAAACAAACATATTCATCACTTAGTTCATAACCAAACATCATGTGCAAACATATATATACATATATGAGCATGGCGAATTTCAAGGTGTCCATAGCCATCCAAAACACAAATTTTAACTAACATGCAAGAAGCATGAACCATGCTTATGAATGCATCATGGCGAATATGACAATCATGCTCCTTTTCAACTTCAATCATGATTAAACAAAAGAAAACTCAAAATCTTACTCAAGAGTAGACAATCCATCATTGCATGCATCATGATCAAGCTTTACACTTAGCATGCAATGGCTTTATCACCATAACAACTTTGGCCAAATACCATTTCCATGGCATAACAAAGATTTGAGCCATGGCTAACATGCACATCAAGTTAGCAACCAAAACATGCATGAAACTCCTAACACAACCTCATACATACCTTAATCTTGATGCAACTTAGCCAAATCTCCTTCTAGATCTCTTCCAACCCAAGCATGAAGCAAAAATCCTCCCCTTTTTCCTTAGTATTTTCGCCAAGAAGTGAAAATAGATGAACAAATTTTTTTCTTTTCTTTCTTTAGGATATTCGCCAAGGGCTATGGAGAAAGATGAACACTTTTTTTTTGTTTCTCATCCAACTAACATTAATTTTTTTTTCCATACTCTTATTTTATTATTTCTAATATCCACCACTAGCAAAACATGTTTAAGACATGTTTTCTTTTGCCCATATTCATCACCATGGCCGGCCACTTCCCTCCCTTTGGGTAAATTGACATGCAAAACCATACTTTTGCATGCATGTACTATTAGACCTTTGAGATTGGCCTATCACCTTTCAACAATGTTTCATATAAGTCCATCTAAATAAATTCACATGGAAATGATCAAATTAATGCATGCAACTTTCACACATGCATTTGCTAACATCATAAACATAGAATATAACTTCTAATTACTTATAAGACTCGGTTTAACGGTCCCGACACCACTTCCCGACTAGGGTCAAATTAGGGACGTCACAACTCTCCCCCACTTAAGAAATTTTCGTCCTCGAAAATCTTACCGGTAAATAGGTTTGGATATCGCTCTTTCATAGAGTTCTTGGTCTCCCAAGTAGCTTCTTCTATCCCGTGCTTGAGCCATAACACTTTCACTAGCGGAACCCGTTTGTTTCGCAATTCTTTCACTTCCCGTGATAGGATACAGATCGGTTCTTCCTCATAACTCATATTAGCTTGAATTTCAATTTCTGATGGACTAATCACGTGCGATGGATCGGATCTATAGCGTCGAAGCATCGAAACATGAAAGACATCGTGAACCTTTTTGAGTTCGGGGAAAAATCAAACGATATGCCACCGGTCGACTCGCTTCGGATATCTCATATAGCCCAATGAACCTCGGGCTCGGCTTGCCCTTACGGCCGAATCGAGTATTTTTTCCAAGGCGATACCTTGAGAAACACTTTATCACCCACGATACTCGATATCCTTACGCTTCAGATCCGCGTCGACTTCGACGATCGGAGGCTATCTTCGACTTTCACGGATTACTTTCACTTTCTGCTCAGCATCTCTAATCAAATCCACCGAAAATCTTGCTTTCACCGAGCTCGGTCCAAAACAATGGTGTACGGCATTTACGACCGTACAAGGCCTCGTAGGTGCCATCTTAATACTTGATTGAAAGTGTTGTTGTAAGCGAATTCAATCAACGGCAAATACCGTTCCCATGAACCACTAAACTCGAGGACGCAACATCTTAACATATCCTCAAGTATCTGAATTATCCGCTCGGATTGACCATCGGTTTGGGGGTGAAAGGCGGTCTGAAATGCAACTTGGTACCCAAAGCTTCTTGCAACTTTTTCCAAAATCGCGAGGTAAATCTCGGATCTCTATCCGACACGATGGAAATAGGCACCCGTGTAATCTCACAATCGAGAAACGTACAATTGGCTAATTTGTCCATTGAAAAATCCGTGCGACGGGGACAAAGTGGGCCGACTTAGTCAATCTATCTACCACGACCCAAACCGCATCCTTCTTACTTGCGACAATGGCGGTCCGGATACAAAGTCCATTGTGACTCGATCCCATTTCCACTCGAGTATCGTGATTGGTCAAGTAATCACTCAAGGCACCGATGTTCCGCTTTCACTTGTTGACATATTAAACATCTCAAACAAAGTCGGAGATGTCTCGCTTCATACCATGCCACCAAAACCGACGTTTCAAATCATTGTACATCTTCGTACTCCCGGGTGGATTGCCATTCGGCTACAATGGGCTTCATTTGAATTATCGAAATGAGTTCAATTCTTTGGAACACACAGACGACTTTTGAACCTCAAACAATCGTCATCGTCGATTTGAAATTCGAGTCCTTGTTCGAACACACTCGCCCGTTTTGCAGCCAACTCGTCGTCGACTTTTCGAGCTTCTCGAATTTGATGTATCAATAGTGGTTTGGCTTTCAATTCAGCTACTAACACACTATCGGATCGAGCAGACAAGTGCACGTTCATCGTCAGAAGCGAATAATGATTTACGACTCAAGGCATCCGCAACCACATTCGCCTTTCCGGGTGATAGTCAATGACCAGCTCATAATCCTTTAACAGCTCGAGCCAACGTCTTTGTCGCAGATTTAAGTCTCTTTGGGTCATCAAATATTTGAGACTTTTGTGATCCGAGTACACATGGCACCTTTCACCAAATAAGTAATGTCGCCAAATCTTTAAGCGAATACGATGGCGGCCAATTCGAGATAATGGGTCGGATAATTTTTCTCGTGTGGCTTTAATTGCCTCGACGCATAGGCCACAACTCGACCTTCTTGCATCAATACGCAACCTAACCCAAGGAGGGAGGCGTCACTATAGATGACAAACTCTTTGCCAGATTCGGGTTGCACTAAAATTGGGGCTTCAGTCAAATAAGATTTCAGTTGATCGAAACTTTTTTGGCATTTCTCCGTCCATTCGAACTTAACATCCTTTTGGAGTAGCCGTCATCGGCGTGGCTATCGTTGAGAAGCCTTTACAAATCGTCGGTAATAACCTAAGAAGCCCCAAAAGCTTGAACCTCAAGTAATATTTCTTGGAGGCTTCCAATTAAGTATGGCTGAAATTTTATTTGGTCGACTCGAATACCGACGCAGAATACCACATGACCCAAGAAGCTAACCTCTCTTAACCGTAACTCACACTTGCTTGAACTTAGCATATAATTGCGATCCGTAAAATTTGCAGCACTAACCGCGGTGTTCAAGATGTTCGGTCTCATTTCTTGAATAGACCAAGATGTCATCAATGAACACGACTACGAATCGATCCAAATATGGTCCGAAGATCCGATTCATTAAATCCATAAATACCGAGGGCATTAGTGAGCCCAAACGGCATCACTAGGAACTCATAGTGACCATATCTCGCTCAAGGCGGTCTTGGGTACGTCCGAATCTCGGATTCGCAATTGATAATAGCCCGATCTCAAATCTATTTTGAGAACACCGAGGCTCCTTCAGTTGATCGAACAAGTCATCAATACGTGGCAACGGATATTTGTTCTTTATCGTCGCTTTATTAAGTCGACGATAGTCGATGCACAACCGCATGGTTCCATCCTTCTTCTTCACGAACAACACCGGCGCACCCCAAGGCGAAAAACTCAGGCGAGCAAAACCTCTATCCACCAATTCTTGCAACCGAGCTTTCAACTCCTTTAATTCGTTGGTGCCAAACGATACGGAGCTATCGAATTGAGTGGTACCGGTACCAATTCGATGCCAAATTCTATTTCTCGAGCATGTGGTAAACCCGGCAATTCTTCAGGAAAACATTCGGTATTCACAAACCACCGACACGATTCGGGTTTCTTTTCGATTCCTTGTCATCGAGCACGACGCAAGGTACGCCGCACCCTTTTCTTACATATTTTCGGGCCAATATTGCGATATTACGGTGGCAACCCTTTAAGTCCGTAGACTCAACCCAAATTATCTCATTATTCGCACCTCAAATCGATAGTCTTGCTTTTGCAATTTACAACCGCATCGTGCATGGTCAACCAATCCAAACCAAGAATAACGTCGAACTCATCGAACGGCAAAAGCATCAAGTCATTTGGAAAACAAGAACCTCTGAACACTAGGGGACTTTTCTTGCACACTTTGTTGACAAGCACGTAATGACCCAAGGGTTTGACACCGAATTACAAACTCGAGAGACTCAATAGGCAAAGTCTTCTTTGGATGCTAAGGTTTCACATATATATGAATGAGTAGAACCGGGGTCAATCAAAGCAATCACATTTGTATTGAAAAGAGTGAAAGTACCGTAATGACATCCGGAGAGGCAAGCATCCTCACGCGCGCCAGATGGCATAAGTCCTTGCAGAGCACGAGCCTCGAGATCGATGGTAGCATCTCTAGATCCTCTCTGACCGCCACTGACATTGCCCATATTTCTAGGTGGCCTACCTCGAGCAGTGGTAGCACCCGGGTTTCCACTCTGACTTACATTCTGTTCATGCATCCTCGGGCAATCCTTCATAAAGTGGTCGGCCGACCCACACTTATAGCAGGAGCGATCACAAAACCAACAGCTCCCCGAATGCCATTTGCCACAATGTGGACACTCCGCCCTCTCTCGGCGATCATTTCCACCACTGGCGATCGAAGTGACTCGTGTGGTCACAGGGGGTCGATCGCGTCCTCGTCTAGAAAAGCCCGAAATGCCTCTAGACCGGCTCGCATCATCTCGAAATCTCTTCGATGCTTGTTGAAGAGACTTTCCCGAGGACCTCTTTCGGAATTCTCCAGTTCCCACATCAGCTTTTTGTTTCTCCTTTCTAAGCTCTTCGGCTTTACAAGCTCGCTCAACAAGTACTACGAACTCTCGTATCTCGAGAATGCCAACGAACATCCTTATATCATCATTCAGCCCATCCTCAAGCGTTTACATAATGGCTTCGGACAAAATGCATTCTCGCGCATCGGCTAAGCCTCACAAATTTTCGTTCAGTAGTCAGAATCGACATAGAACCTTGCTTAAGGTCAAGGAATTCCCTTCGCTTTTGGTCGATGAATCTCGATCGATATACTTTTTTGAACTCGGTTTGAAAGAATTCCCAAGTCACTTGCTCTCTAGGTACCACGAAGTCGAGTACTCCACCAATAGTAGGCGGACACACGTAGCAAGGAGATGGTACACTTTAAGCACTCATCGGGTGTACAGGATAGCTCATCGAGCACCGGATAGTGTTATCCAACCAAAATTCAGCTCGCTTCGGCATCATCATCATCCGTAGCCTTAAATTCAGTGGCCCCATGTTTTGAATCCTATCGATTGGGGCTTACTTGACCTTATTTGGTCGATCCACCGGAGGTATTGTAGGTGCGGGGTTGCATTTGTCGGGAATGGAGGTTGTGGAACAGTAGTGTTAGTTCGAATGTATTGATTAAACCATTCGTTCATCACACTATAAAAGGCTTGCCTAGCCTCGTCATTCGGATTGCTGGCCATAGGTTGAGAGTCCGTCGGCGCTGTCCCTTGCGCGGAGCAGCGCCACACTCTCCACATCATCAGCTATCGCTTCGGTTGGGATCGGGATCCATTGCTATAAACAAACACAAAGTCAAATTGTCGAAATCACCACGCTATCGATTCATCATTTAATGGCATGTATAGCTAGACCCCAAACACATCACGGTAGTCCTAGAATCGACTAAACCGTGGCTCTGATACCAATAAAATTGTAACACCCCGAACCCGAGACCATCGCCGGTGTCGGACACGAGGGGTTAACAAGCCAAGTTCACATATTTTGCCCACCAATTTGACATTTCCAGTCAGGCTGGAAAACTGCGTCACCGTCGCCTTAAAAATCATATCTCGAGTTTCAAAACTCAGAAACTGGTTTCGTAAATTTTCCCTGAATTTAGACTCATGTTTCCATCCATGGATTTATTTCTAGAATTTTTGGTCGGGCCAATTGGTACAGTTTATTAGTTAAAGTCACCCATGTTACAGGGATCGACTGCTCTGACCTTCGCGCGTTTTAACTTGAATATCTCACTGTACAGGACTTTAATACTGGTGCCGTTTGTTTCTAATGAAACTAGACTCAAAATGGAATCTGTACATATAAGGCATGACTCCTAATTATTTCTGGATAATTTATAGAAAATTTTTAAAGTTGCGACAGGGGACCCAGAAACCGTTCTGGCCCTGTCTCACAATAGCTTTAATATCTCTTAACATGTAACTCCTATGACCATTTCGTTTCTTCCATATGCAAATAGACTCATCAAGGTTCATTTACATATCTTATTCACTAATTAATACCATTCCTACAAATTTTGGTGATTTTTCACATTCACGTCACTGCAGCTGGCAGCACCTGTTTTTAAGGTAGGTCTTACCTATTTTGTAGTCTCCATGAACCAACTAGTCTTGCCATACATAGGTTCATATATGATCATTTTAACCATACCAATGGCTGATCATGTGACCAACACTCCCATTTCCAATCCATAATCACATCATGACACCATATATATACATACAAACCACAAATAGTCTAAGTTCATGCTTCCTTTTACGAGCCATTTTCGCATGGCCGTATACATATACATCACCACATTTTAAACCAACAAGGGTAGTCCTATACATGCCATTTCAAAGTTCAACCAAAATTTATACCAAAATAGAGGCGTTGATAGTGTGGATGACTTGACTTTATTGATCCCGAATCCGATTGCTATCGGCGAAATCTATAAAACAGAGAGCCAAAGCAACGGGTAAGCATTTTTATGCTTAGTAAGTCTCAAGGAATATAATCAGCTTTAATTAAAGCAATACATTCACATAACCAAATACATCATTCCATTAATACTCATTCACATAGTCATTCTTACTTCACACTTCATCATTATATACTTTCACAAAGTATCGATCAATTCAATAGCTGAAATTCATTAGTCGATTGAGCGAATGTTGCTCAAACATGTCGACTTTCCAATGCACATATAAACGTACCTTATTCTTTGGGCTTTTTGAGCGTACTAATTGAATTTATTACAGCAACCAACACTCACCTCCAGCCCAAGATTCTTGAATATAACCGGATATAACCACGTGCACAAATGCCTTGGTCTTAGCCGGATAGAATGTCTCGCACGAATGCCTTGGTCTTAGCCGGATGTAGCCACTAGCACAATTGCCTTGGTCTTAACCGGATATAATTTCCAGCATAATTGTCTTGGGCTTAGCCGGATATCATTCAATTTCTCATGCACACATACATCAATAATCATTGGACATACATATTTCATTTTCGTTACTAAGGCTCAAACACAATTATAATCACTAGCATAATCGCCTTGGGACTTAGCCCGGGTATTATTGAATACTCATACACACATAAATCAATAATCAATACATCCATATTTCATTCCACATAATTCAAGTAAGGTCACTTCTTGAGGACTTACCTCGGATGTTGTCGAACGGCTTTTACGGCTATTCGATCACTTTTTCCTTCCCTTGTCCAATTGTGGCCCTCTTAGCTCTTGAGCTAATTCAAACAAATTCAATTTATTAAAACCTCATTGTGCTAGCTTATGGCGAATATGACAAGGAGTTTAAATGGTCATATGGCCACTCTTTAGCTTGAATACACAATGGTCATGCACATTTTATACTACATCAAGCAATTCAATACAATTTATTCGAGCATCAAGGAAAAGCTAAGGCCTTCAATAGGCTACCGAAGGCGAATATTCATGTACATGTTGAGGCCAATTATGCACTTAATACCTCACAAAAACAGCATGCATTTTACTAGTTAATGCTTTGCATATTGTTGCTCAAAACCTATAATATAGCATCAAGCACTCATATGTGTGCTAGGCGAATGTGCTTGCAATTTCACATTCATTCTTCAACATCTTCTTCTTTAAACAAACATATTCATCACTTAGTTCATAACCAAACATCATGTGCAAACATATATATACATATATGAGCATGGCGAATTTCAAGGTGTCCATAGCCATCCAAAACACAAATTTTAACTAACATGCAAGAAGCATGAACCATGCTTATGAATGCATCATGGCGAATATGACAATCATGCTCCTTTTCAACTTCAATCATGATTAAACAAAAAGAAAACTCAAAATCTTACTCAGGAGTAGACAATCCATCATTGCATGCATCATGATCAAGCTTTACACTTAGCATGCAATGGCTTTATCACCATAACAACTTTGGCCAAATACCATTTCCATGGCATAACAAAGATTTGAGCCATGGCTAACATGCACATCAAGTTAGCAACCAAAACATGCATGAAACTCCTAACACAACCTCATACATACCTTAATCTTGATGCAACTTAGCCAAATCTCCTTCTAGATCTCTTCCAACCCAAGCATGAAGCAAAAATCCTCCCCCTTTTTCCTTAGTATTTTCGGCCAAGAAGTGAAAATAGATGAACAATTTTTTTTTTCTTTTCTTTCTTTAGGATATTCGGCCAAGGGCTATGGAGAAAGATGAACACTTTTTTTTTTTTGTTTCTCATCCTACTAACATTAATTTTTTTTCCATACTCTTATTTTATTATTTCTAACATCCACCACTAGCAAAACATGTTTAAGACATGTTCTCTTTTGCCCATATTCATCACCATGGCCGGCCACTTCCCTCTCTTTCGGTAAATTGACATTGAAAACCATACTTTTGCATGCATGTACTATTAGACCTTTGAAGATTGGCCTATCACCTTTCAACAATGTTTCATATAAGTCCATCTAAATAAATTCACATGGAAATGATCAAATTAATGCATGCAACTTTCACACATGCATTTGCTAACATCATAAACATAGAATATAACTTCTAATTACTTATAAGACTCGGTTTAATGGTCCCGACACCACTTCCCGACTAGGATCAAATTAGGGACGTCACATTCGACTTCTTTTCCTGTTGATAGAGTGGTTGTTGAAAACCCGGAGGATGTTATTCAGTGATAGTTATTCAGTGACATCTCCTCTATAAACTCATAGGCATCTTCAGGTGTTTTATTATTGATGGTTCCGCTAATAATTGCGTCAACCATTTGTCGAGTCGAAGGATTCAGGCCATTATGGAACATTTGAACCTGTAGCTAAAGCGGTAACCCATGGTGAGGGCACCTTCTCAGTAAGTCTTTGTATCTCTCCCATGCATCGTAAAGAGTTTCTAAGTCCATCTACACAAACGAAGAGACATCATTACATAATTTAGCCGTTTTAGCCGGCAAAAAATATTTTAATAGAAATTTTTCGGTCATTTGATCCCAAAGTGATTGACCCTAGTGGTAATGAGTTCAACCATTGTTTAGCTTTGTTTCTCAATGAAAAAGGGAATAACCGAAGATGAATGGCATCATCAGAAACACCATTAATTTTAAATGTATCATATAGTTCTAAGAAGTTTGCTAAGCGAGTGTTGGGACCCTCATCCTGCAAACCATCAAACTGAACAAATTGCTGTATCATTTGAATAGTGTTAGGTTTTAGTTCAAAAGTATTTGCAGCTACAGCAAGTCTAACTATGCTTGATTTAGTTCCTTTTAAAGAAGGTTTACCATAATCATACATAGTACGTGGAGTAGGATTTTGATTAACTGCAATTGCAGGAGGTAGCTGATTGTCTTAGTTTTCAACCATCTCTTCGGTTGGGGGTTAAGTATCGTCCTCTTGCTTGTTCTCTGTGTATCTTAAGCTTCGCCTTATTTCTCTTTAATGTCTGCGAACTATACGATCAATTTCTTTGACAAAAAGTAGTGGTCCTAACGGGTTTTTTCTAGTCATAAACTATAAAAACCTGCCAAGAGAAAGAAAAAAGTAAATTAATAAATAATAATAATAATAAATTAAATTAAATTAAATTAAAAGAAAAATAAATGGCTAGAGTAATAAAAATTGAGCGTTCCTAATATCTTAATTCCCCGGCAACGGCGCCAAAAACTTGATCACGTGATTTCGTGATAGGTTTTAAATATTTATAATTAATCATTCTTGAAACTAACTATTATCGCTATGTAGGCAAGTGTACCTATCGAACAGTAGTATAGTTTTAGCAGGACCGGATTGTCGAACCCCAAAGGAACTAAAAGTACTAGTAATGGCTGCCTTTTTATTATCTAGCCTAGGAATAAAGAGGTTTTGTTTTAACTAACTAATTATCTAAACTAAGAACTCACAGAAAATAGAATTGGGGAATTGTTTTTGGGAAAATCGATTGAATTAGGACAATACTTAAGGAAAAATCCACCTAGACTGTACTTGTTATTCTGGCTCCAAATCGGACGATTTATTAATTTAACTTGTTCCGTAGAGATCCCTAAGTTATGTTATTATCCCTATTCAAGACTAATAACGTCTAATCCCTAGATTGAATAATTGAGACCTTTCTCTAATTAACACCCTAGGGTTGCATTAACTTGATCTATGGATCCCTTTATTAGGTTTCACCCTAATCTGGCAAAATCTTGTCACCCTATGTCTAGGCGCACAAACAGCTCCGCTTAATTATGACAAATGTACTCTTAGACAGGGCCTATTCCTCCTCTGAATAATAGCTTATCTTGAATCAGTATCCTAGGATATCAAAACAAGAATTAAGAACACATAATTAAGAAGAAGTTAAATATTTATCATACAATTCAAAAAATAATAAGAAGATTCGTCTTAGGTTTCATTCCCCTTAGCTATTTAGGGGTTTTAGTTCATAACTAAAAAAAAAAAACATCTCAGAATAATAAAGAATACAAAACATAAAGAAAACCCAAAACTCCTGAAGGGGAAATTGAGGAGAGATCTTCAGTCTTCATGATGAATTTGGCTTCTAAGATGGATCAATCGGCTTCCTCGTAGTAATTTCTTACTACTTCCCTGTGTGTTCCTTTTCTTCCTCCTCTAGGGTGTATTTATAGGCTTTGGAATGCCTAAGAGCCAAAATTAGCCTTTTCCGAATTGGACTCAACTTGAGCTCGGCTGGAACATGCCCGTGTGCAATTACTACAGGCCGTGCTCGAGCCTGCCAAATTGACAAGACCGTGTGGTCTGCCCGTGTAAGGAGGTCCTCGCCAGTTTCTCGTTCCTTTCGCTCTCCTATGCTCTCCTAAGTATAAAACATGAAATTAAAGCATTAGGAGCATCGAATTCACCAATTCTAATGGGAAATCAGCCATAAAATTCGTTAAACATGGGGTAAAAATATGTATAAATTACGGTTTATCAATAAATGTCAAAAATTAAGGCATGACCACTCTCTCTCGATTCACAAACCCGATTCTACTAACCCTAGATTTTTGGGATGTTACATAACATTTCAAATATAGCTTATTTATTACTCACATTATTAAAATTGACGCAAAAATCATGCTTTTACAAATTTGCATTTTTACCCCTAACCTTTCACATATTTGCAATTTAGCCCCTAGGCTCGTAAAATGTCTTTTATTTTAAGCGTAGCCGAACCTTTATTACTCGTGTGGCAGCCCACATTTTTCTTTCGTTTCACACATTTACTACCCATTTTACAACTTTTACATTTTAGACCTTTTTAGGTGCTTTTATGAAATATCACCTAGTAAAAGTTGTTAAACATACTTCAATCTTTCATATTCTTAAATTAATCTTCAAAATACTAACATGTCATGCATGGGTAAATTTTTAAACATGAACCCTAGTTAAAAATATGGGTAGAAATGAGTAGATCATGTCACGAGGACTTAAAAAATGCAAAGAACATTAAAAACGGGGCTTCGAAACGCTTACTATTGAGCTTGGAAGCTTGAAAACCCTAGCCATGGTGTTCTCCTCGGTTCACACAGCCACGGGGTAGAAGATGGACAAATTTTGGCTTTTAATTTGTCTTTTAGTCAATTTAATCACTAAATGACCAAATTACCCCAAAAGCCTTTCTTTGGAATTTTTACCATGCATGTCCATTTTTGTCCAAATTTTTAGAACTTGGTCAAATTACTATTTAAAGACCTCTAATTAATGATCCAATTCAATTTCATATTAAAACTTCTAGAACTCAAGTTTTACAGTTTATTCAATTTAGTCCTTAAAGTCAAATTAAGCACTTTTCACATAGAATTTCTTCATGAAATTTTCACACAATCATACACACATATCATAAACCTTATAACAATCATAAAATAATTATTTCTATATCGAATTTTGTGGTCTCAAAACCACTGTTCTGACTAGGCCCTAATTTGAGATGTTACAATGCTCCCCCTTTTAGGGGTTTTCATCTCCGAAAATCTTACCACAAGAGTGGTTTGGTTTTCACATAAACTCCACTATCTCATAATCATTGCTAAAGAACTTTTTCTTAGGCTATGCTTAACTCTTAGCTCTTTAATTTCTCATACTAAAGTCATGAGCAATTATTCGTTATACGGTACATCAATCAATTCTTGATTTCCATTAGAGGATTCATGTACATAAGGGTCTAATCCATACCGTCATAGAACATATATACACATCATACTTGAATCCTCTTGGATTCAAATGGCGTAGCCAGCCCGATCATCATGGCCTTAAGTTCTTTATCATTTTATACAGCTCGATAGTTTACTAATTCAACCTCTGGTTGTCATTAAAATTCAGAGCTTCATTTAGCTTATTCAATAATTCACGATATAAATCTCGAATCTCAATCCAATTAAAAAAACTATCATTTTAAGAAATTTAACAATCTAAAAGATACTTAATTCCATAAGTCTAATGGGTGAAAATTCAGTACATACCGACATGATTTGTAGGCTCATCAAATACTGAACAACAAGCCACATAACATCCTTCTCTTTCAAAGATAGGAATAATCTTGATATGAAATCCATAGTAATCTCATTCTCATTTCCATTCAATTACCACCACTGGCGAGAATGATTCTGACATTACCTAATATTCGAATTTAATCCTGATAACATTTCGTGTATTCAAGCACAAATATCAAAAATGTCGAGTTCCAAACTCGAACACCAATACATTACTCCTGTGAGTTTTCTTGTTACTTTCTGTATCAGCTTTGGATTTTCTGTCCAAGCCTTAGGGACTGTATTTTTCTTTTCTCGAAGATTATACAATAACTATCTCATCATCTTTTAACAACTTTAATCATCTATTCTGTCAAATACTCAGATCTGGCTATAACATTGGATGCGTTGAGCTATCACATTGCCTTTTAGTCTTAAAATGCATCACAATCCATTTAATGACACATCACTGAAAAATCAAGAATTTCTTGCCCGATTAAGGCTAAACCAGGTCTAGTGTTTTGATTAATAATGTTCTCGTCTATTCCAAACTTTACTAACATGCAATAGACCATTCAACTTTCACAAGATGATAACTCTATCATTCATAGCAACTTTAAATCATATCAAAGTCTACTAGGAAATATACACTTTTCATTCAGACTAACCATCTTCTACCCATAAAGAAATGAATTTTTATTCCCAGACATGAATATCTCATTTAATCTTTCAAACAATAACCAATTCCGATTGAACAACCAAGTCGGTCTTAATCATCAATAAATGACATTTCAAGAAATCCTCTCTTCCAGTTGATAGAACGATTCAACATGTAATCATTCAAAGTTCACTTATCATGCTAATCAAAAACCATTTCAAATGCAATAACTCAAGTAACAAGGATATCTCAATTGAAGGCATCAACTTCGATTAACTTACTTGAGAAAAGAATTCACCATACCAATTGAAATTTACATTTTCACCACTTTGCTAATGTCAAATTTTTCACGAAGATTTAGAGAAATCCAGATATTAGAATCACCACGTTACTTTAATAAACCAGAAGCATGATCATAATTAACATAGTTATCATAGGCCAAAGAACACACTTTAGATATGAGCCACAGTTGACAATTTATCGGAATAGAGATGACATGAAAACCAAGATAAAGAAGTCCAAGACAAAGAAATCCAAGATAAAGCAATCCAAGATACAATATCATAATGAAAGTATCAGAACAACACTCATAAGAAAAATATGAAGGATCTCGATAATTCCTCAGAGAAAAAAAGTCTAGAAAAATACATCAATCCAACCCATTGGAATTAAATGCAATAAGTATAATATACCTTAATAGAACATCAATTAGAAGAAACAGAATCATAAAATCATCTGTATTACCTCATAAAGTCCCAATAGATGAAATGTAATAGAATGCCAGAGGGAAATAGAGCAATACAGATTATATACCAGTCGGACTATCAATACTTTCGTCTATGCATCATGATTAGAAAACATTCCCATAGAACAAGAATTTTATCAGAAGAGCAATAGCCATAGGAATAATCCCAAGAACAATTAAACATATAGAATACCTCAGAAGAAGCTGTCAAAATTTGTTCAGCCATAATTGTTACACTCAGATATCTTACCCTTCAAATATTATTCCCTCAACTATTTCTGTCATCACAAATTCCGTATTATTCCTTTCACTGAAGAAAATAAGTTCAAAAGGAATTCCAATTACTACATTCTTTCAACATCGTGCCTGAATAAGTCGATTTACCAAAGTTAAGTTCTTTTCTCATTGTGATGTTTCGTGAATCGAATAATCTTTAAATCAATCTGATACCTTTCTAGTTCTGTCTTTACTTATCAACTCATTTACAAATTTAGACCATATTTATAATCATTCTACAACTGAACTCTTTGGTTTCACACTTGTGAGCTTATCCCACAGATCTCGTAAAATCCTTTATAAACACCACTTTGGTAAGGGGGTGGGGTTGTAACGTCCCTAACTCGTCCCTCATACGCATATGCATATAACACTATTTCATCATCATAGCAACAGTTTCACAAGCGTAACATTCACTTCAGGAAAACTACTATTCACATTTGTATGATACGAGCTCTCTAATTATCTTATTTAAATAGTGCACTTATGCATGCATTCTATGGATTCTAAATAACATTACTTATCCCATTCATTCAATCAAACAAGTCATGCACATAGCATCATATGAGGGCTAAACAAGCATGGATAAGTATATTACAAACAAAACTTTCATCTCTCACTTCATCATATACGTGTCATTTCATTCATATGAACATTAAACAAGCATGGATACTCATCACAACATGAACTTTTATTCATACTTTTCTGAGTTTAGGCTCATCATAATTGTACTTTACTCGATACCTTGGCATCACATTTAACATGGTCGGTGTAGCTCAGTTGGAGAGTACCTCTATCCAAACAAGATGGTTCTCATTCACGCCGGGAGACATCACACTATCACGATTTTTGGCATGTATAGCTAGACTCTCATGCACGCTATGTTAGTCCGAGAATCGACTAAACCATATCTCTGATACCACTAAATGTAACACCCCTTACCCGTGCCCGAAGTCGGGACAAGGTACAAGGCATTACCAGACTTAAACATACACATACATGTAAAACTGGGCCATAAAATTTCAAACAATTCAAAAACATTCAAACACAAGCATACCGTTGCTTATGCGGGCCTACGAGGCCTAAAACATACATTCGAAGTGGTTCATGACTAAACCGAGAACTTACGAACTTTTTACAACACTTGGAAAATTTTCTAGTTTTGGAGAGTCACACGCCCGTGTGGCTCGGACACGCTTGTGTCCTCAACTTGCGTAACTCTCTGTTTATGACGTCAGTAATATTTTAATGTCACACGACCAAGACACACGCCCGTGTGTTAGGTCGTGTCTTCCACATGGCTGAGACACACGGCCGTGTCTCTGTCCTTGTGGCCAACAAATAGGCTATTTTCCAAACCTTGGTCAACCTTAATCCCTCACACACTTATACAACATCAAAGGCATAGAACATGGTATTCAATTAAAGATTAAACATCCTCATTTGAATTACAAACATAACATTTGCATGTCATCATACTTGTTTTCTCATACTCATTTTATATCAAGTCTAGACATACCAAACCATATTCAATTGGCCTTGTCATCTTCATTAACATCATTAAATCACTCTAAATTTATACTTTTTTACTAAGAATATGGTCACATCTATTGGTCAAGTTCATCCGTCAAATATACATACCATATCATACATCCATCGATATCGAGCCATCACAACATGCACATTATCAAAACATTAGAACAGTTAAGCAAAACCAATTAGGTTTACAACCCAATGATAAAAAATAAGCAATATCTCATGGCTCTATACAAATCAATCATTATAAACCAACTCAATTGGCCAAATCATGAAACACATATCATAAAGTGCTAAGTCTCTATACATGCCACTCACTTGAAAACACTTAAGGTTTGCTAATACCCTAGCTTGATAATTTGATAGTGTGATGCTACCTCTGACGAACTCCAACCTTGAGCTAACCTGACAACACTAAAAGAAATGGAAAGGAGAGGGGTAAGCTTTATAGCTTAGTAAGCCCATATGAAAATAATAATAAGCAATTTATTAACGTGTTTTTGTCAAATTCTTACACCATGTTCTCATGGTAACACAATTGAAATTACACATAATTCCACTATTTGCTCATATTCCAATCAAGCTGTCTTCTCGAGTCACAGTTACTAAATTATTTATATTTGGAGCTACAGAATTTCAAATTAAGATCCCCTAATTTTCCCTGAAACTAGACTCATATATATTCTTACCATAAAATTTCCAAAATTTATAGATTAGCCAATAAGTACAGTTTATTCTTCAAATTTACCCTTGTTCTACTATTTGACAGCTTCTACCTTTCTTTACTAAAAATTAATTATCTCATAATATGGGATTCGGATAATGTTCCCGTCTATTTCTCTTGAAAATAGACTCATTAAAAATTTATTCATATAAGTTCTAATGCATAATTATTTTTATACAATTTTTAGTAATTTTCCAAAATTAAGACAGGGGAGCCCGAAATCACTCTAACCCTATCTCACAAAAATTCAAATATCTAATAATATGAAATTCTTTAATTTATACAGTTTCCTCTATGTGAAACTAGGCTTAATAAGATTTAATCTCAGATCTTATTCAATTTCTAATTCAATTTCCACAATTTTTTGTGGATTTAAAAGTCAGACTACTACTACTGTCCAAAACTATTTTAGTGCAATATGATGATAACTATCATAAGTTCATTTTCAACTTATCATGAACTCACCATTTCATGGATTCCATGTTCAATTACACAAAGACATAACAACATAACCATAAAGATTATTCATCATTCAAGCCTTTTTGCATACTTATCATATGTTCATATATATACATATACCTAAACTTTCTCACCATAATTCATTATTCATCAAGACATTGCTCATGAGTTTAGCGTACATACCTGTACTCACTCGTAGTATATCACATAACCATACCTTCTTTAACATGCCCTCCTTGAGTCTTTCATCACATTATCCATTGCATTACTCGTTGAACACTCAGAATACTATTGGATACGCAAAAACTTGCACATAAGTGCCACATAAACATACGTAGCTGAAGCTACCTCATATCATGCAACGCTCACAGTGGAGCTACTCACGGGCTTGCTCATATAAGCTATCGATCAAGGTGTAACTACACGGACTACTCACAAAATCTGATAGGTATCTGACCACTCAAGGATTACCTAGCCACCGATAGGGCACACAATACCATTGCCCGGAGCTCAATCTTATGTATCGCATCCATTATGAACTCGAACCACTTAACGAGCTCAGATGGTCGCATCCATAATGAACTCGGACTACTCAACGAGCTCGGATGCCACATATATCACAAACCTGGACTTCTTAATTCCTAGTGACATGTCACTTGTATCCTAAACTATCCTAAGGTTTAAACAGGGTTTTTCTCACTTGCACACTGCACCTCTATTTCACTTGCTCGTGACAACGTGGATAGCGAACATAATATCATTCATGCTTACAATAGTACCAATTGCCCATTCATAGCATAATAAAGCATAAATCAAATATCAAATAAGCTTTTAAGAATTTACATAACATATATCACATATTTCATATATCACTTATCATGTATCATCATTTTCTTGCATTTCATGTAATATTCTTCCATGTCATATTTCCACATCATATACACCATTCCACCAATTTTTCCAATATATTAAATTATACAATATATGCAATAATAGTAAGGAATATAATTCAAACATAACATTGCATTATTATTATCATACGAACTTACCTCGAATCCGAGCACAACTAATTATTCCATTTTAGTCCATAATCTCGTACTTTCCCTATTTAAGCCTGAATCTCAGTTTTCTTGATCTAACATTTCAAATATAGCTTATTTATTACTCACATTATTCAAATTGACCCAAAAATCATACTTTTACAAATTTATATTTTTACGCCTAAACTTTCACATATTTGCAATATAGCCTCTAGGCTCGTAAAATGAAATGTGTTCGTTTTTTTTATACATTAAGCCTAGACGAACCTTTTGATAAACCGTAATTCATACATATTTTTATCCCATTCTTAGCACATTTTATAGATGATTTTTCCTTAAAACTGGTGAATTCGATGCTCCTAATGCCTTAATTTCATGTTTTATACTTAGGTAAGCATAGGAGAGTGAAAGGAACGAGAAACGGGCCAAAAACGGAGAAAATAGGCCAACGTACGAAATCAGCACGGCCTGGACCTCCTCACACGGGCAGAGCACACGATCGTGTCAATTTGGCAGAATCAAAGCACGACTCACACGGGTGGACCACACGCCCGTGCCTATTTAATAGGCTTGACCATGGCCTTAAGCAATTGTATACGGGCATGTCACACAGGCGTGTCCCTGTCGAGCCCAAATTGAGTCCAATTAGGAAAAGGATAATTTTGAGGGTTCTTAGGCATTCCAAAGCCTATAAATACACCCTAGAGGAGGATTAAAAAGGGAGACAGAGGGAAGGAAGCAAGGAATTGCTCAAGGAAAGCTGATTGATCCATCTCAGAAGCTGGATTCATCATCAAGACTAAGATCTCCCCTCAATTTCCCTTCAGGAGTTTTGGGTTTTTCTTTATGTTTTGTATTCATTATTCTTATGAGATGTTTTCCTTTTTAGTTATGAACTAAAACCCCTAAATACCTAAGGGGACTGAAACCTAAGACAGATCTTGTTATTATTATCTGAATTGTATGATAAATATTTGGCTTGTTCTTAATTATATGTTCTTAATTCTTGTATTGATATTCCAGGATATTGATTCAAGTTAAGCTCTTATTCAGAGGAATAGATCCTGTCTAAGATTACATTTGTCATAATTAAGCGGAGTTGATTGCACGCCTAGAGATAGGGTGACAAGATTTTATCGGATTAGGGTGAAACCTAATAAGGGGATCCATAGATCAAGTTAATGCAACCCTAGGGTTAGACATTGTTAGTCTTGAGAGGGATAATAATATAACTTAGGGATTTCTACAGATCAAGTCAAATGAATAAATCGTTCGATTCAGAGTCAAATAACAAGTGAAGTCTAGGTGGATTTTTCCTTAGGTATTGTCTTGATTCAATCGTTTTTCCAAAAAGTAATTCCCCAATTCTATTTTCTGTGATTTCTTAGTTTAGTTAATTAGTTAGTTAAAAAAAACCCCATTATTCTTAGGCTAGATAATAAAAAGACAGTCATTACTAGTACTTTTAGTTCCTTTGGGTTTGACAATCCGGTCTTGCTAAAACTATACTACTGTTCGATAGGTACAATTGCCTTCATCGTGATAATAGTTAGTTTCAAGAACGATTCATTATAAATAATTAAAACCTATCACGAATATCACGTATCACCTTTATTACTCTTGTGGAAGGCCACATTTGTCTTTTGTTTCACACATTTACTACCCATTTTACAACTTTTACATTTTAGTCCTTTTTGGGTGTTTTCATGAAAAATCACCTAGTAAAAGTTGTTAAACATACTCCAATCATTCATATTCCTCCATTAATATTCAAAATACTAACATCTCATGCATGGGTAAATTTTTAAACATGAATCCTAGTTAAAAATATGGGTAGAAATGAGTAGATCATGTCACAGGGACTTCAAAAATGCAAAGAACATTAAAAACGGGGCTTCAAAACACTTACTATTGAGCTTGGAAGCTTGAAAACCCTAGCCATGGTGTTCTCCTTGGTTCACACGGCCATGGGGTAGAAGATGGCCAAATTTTGGCTTTTCATTTGTCTTTTAGTCCATTTAATCACTAAATGACCAAATTACCCCTAAAACCTTTCTTTGGAATTTTTACCATGCATGTCCATTTTTGTCCAAATTTTTAGAACTTGGTCAAATTACTATTTAAGGACCTCTAATTAATGATCCAATTCAATTTCATGTTAAAAACTTCTAGAACTCAAGTTTTACAATCTATTCAATTTAGTCTTTAAAGTTAAATTAAGCACTTTTCACATAGGATTTCTTCATGAAATTTTCACACAATCATACACACATATCATAAACCTTATAACAATCATAAAATAATTATTTCTATATCGGATTTTGTGGAATCAAAACCACTGTTTCGACTAGGCCCTAA
The DNA here is from genome assembly GCF_025698485.1 of Gossypium arboreum. Taxonomy (NCBI): domain Eukaryota; kingdom Viridiplantae; phylum Streptophyta; class Magnoliopsida; order Malvales; family Malvaceae; genus Gossypium; species Gossypium arboreum. The sequence continues at coordinate 77,019,155 of NC_069073.1, read as the reverse complement.
TTCGGGATGTTACATCACAATCATCAGATAGGTTATATCCATAATATTGTAATAGATTTGAAGTTTCCACAATATAAATGGAACAATACCTCAATCTCAATAATATTTTTCAAATAAAAGAGGAAAACCAAGGGTGACTCCAGTATCAACTAGATGCAGTTTCTATAATCTGTGTTCCATATTACCAAATTACCATGATCAAGTCAGAATTCATAACAATAGTAAGTATAATTAACACTGACCAATGAATATCTTTCACAGATAAACCATAAAATAACAAGAAAATTGAGATAACAAAATCTAAATTGCAAAGCTATACTAAATTTCTGAGAAGATAATCCATGTTGAATAATAGAAAGATTGATGACATCTCAGAGAAAGTCCAGAAGAGTAAAATTGCACATTCACACTATAAACAGTCTTAATAGAGATAGTGTAACTTGCAAATTTGCCATTAGAACTTCAACCAGCAGAAGTGGAAAATAGCATCATACGAATCTTATCATCAAGTCTTCTATCACCTATAATGGCTTGGAAAACCGAAGAAAAATAAAGCAATACCACCCATGAGTCTATCAGACTTGCAATAATTTCCATCAATTACCATGTTTAGCTTACCTTTCCATATAATGACTATAACATCCGAACATGAACATTTACATGTATCTTTGAGAATAACAATGCATATAGAATACCCATATAAAATACCCAAAAGAGATTCTTGTAATATACCTGATTATAACAACTGTATTCAAATATTTTTTCAATTTCATCACTAATCCACTAACATATATAGTCATCAATAATCTTACATTATTCAGTCACTGAAAGAGTTATTCGGGAGAATTTTCGACTAATCTATTCTGTAAATATCATATCTGGATAAGTCGATTACTCATAAATAACTTCTTCCTTAACAATGACATCATATATTCAGAAAAATCTAATATCTCTTTCAATACCTCTTTACTTATTAACCCATTCTCAATTTTGACTACATTATTAATCATTTAGCCTTTGAACCCTTCTCTCACACTGATGAACTTAATCAATATAAATCTTGTGAATTTTCATTGTATAAAACTGTACTGGTAAGGGGGTGGAGATCGTAAGCCTCAAAATTTAACTTTCATAAATACACATATATCACTTAATGTGTATCATTAACATGACCGTTATAAAATATTTATTTCATACCTTTATGAGTCTCATTTCATCATAAGTAACATTTTTACTCAGGCGTAAGTATCACTTTCAGCAATATCGAAATTAGCTCGGTTAGAAAGCATCTCTGTCTATTTGTGAAACAATTTTCATCAGAGTTAGGAGATATCACACTATCACAGGTTATATAATGACATGTATTTCTAGACTCCACATATGCTACGTCCAGTCTAAGAACCGACTAAACTGTAGCTCTGATACCACTAAATGTAACACCCTTAACTCGTATCCGCCGTTAGAATAGGGTTACAGAGCATTACCAAAAATTTTAGAACATTTTTAGATAATTCAAACATTTATTATTCATTCCTTGAGATTTATTCATAATGTCCCTTAAATGGACTCTCGAGGCCCAAAACGAGCATTAGAATCAAGTCAGGACTTAATCAGAAACTCTAAGAATATTTCATGAAATTTCAAAATTTTTCCAAGGTGCAGGACTCACACGCCCGTGTGGTCTAAGGGACATGCCCGTGTGACCCTGGGACACGCCCGTGCTACAGCCGTGTTCGACCCTGTATAACTCTCTGACTTGTGCATATAGCCATGCCACAATCCCGTGTGCTAGGCCGTGTAGCACATACAACTAGGACACACGCCCGTGTTTCTACCCGTGTGCTCAATTCTGAGCATTTTGTTTTCTCGAATTTAAGGTGCAGGGGACACACGGCCTAACCACACCCCTATGTACCAAGTTATGTGTCATACACGGTCTAGACATATGCCCATGTGTCTGCCCGTGTGGACAAAATAAAGCCATTCGTATCTTCATTTCTTATCCAAAATCATACCAAATTCCTGCACCAAACTTACATCCAAATACCATCCAATCCAAGCATTGAATTCAAGCAATTTGTAACATCTGATATGATATATTGTTACATGCACTCATGCTTTTGATCTTACCTTTTATAAGCATACTCATTCTAACCTTTCTCAATTAAACAATAATAAACACTTATGTTATCTCCATAAAATAAACTTAAATACATATATATACATGTACCAAAACAAAATCATCACTAGTCATTCCAATGGCTAGATCACAATAATCATTTACATTTACATGCCAATAGGGCCAATATAACCTATAAATGCCATTCTAACCATAATTACTTTATCATATTGAACCGACATGGGCCGATGGATAGTGTGAGTGGTTTCTACTAAGCTTCTAATCCAACGAGTTTTCAATTTACTCTAACATAAGGAAATAAAACTAAGCATAAAATGATTAGTAAGTTCGTATAACATGGTACTTACTTACCATTCATTCTGTTTTGAGGTAACTTTGTAAGGCATATTAAATCAATTTGACCTCAAGCCCTGCACACATCCTCATTGCCTTTTTTAGTCATATATTCCATAATAACATCAAAACATATATGGGCTCAACAACAATCAAATTTCCATGCACATATGCTTTCCACAGCATGTATTCATTTAACATGTATAAATCATCTCTTTATATTACAAGTATAATTTCATAATAGTTCATCTCGAGTTCAAATTATCTCATGTCAAAACTTTACTCATATCATTTGAAATATCAAGGTCACACAAGTAGTAGTACACTCAAGTTGTACAAGTCTATAATCAAGGATGAATATTCTCATCAAATATTTTCCATATACAAGTATCATCATTTCATACTTTCATATATCACTTGTCATGTATCATCATTTTCTTGTATTTCAGACGGATACGTGTAATAACTCATTTTATTATTCATATCTTCTCATGTTTGGATTGTCACTAGTTGAATTTATTTGAAATATCGATGGATACACGGGTAGTGCACTGAAGGTGTACAAATCAGGATCCATCAATTCATATTCAATGGTACTTATAAGGAACTATTTCAGAGAGTACGCATCTCGAGCCACACATGTATACAACAGGATTACCAGTCCAGGCTAAATCCTTTTTATGACATATGCTCTAAGGAGATTGATTTGAATTACCTATACGGGCTAAATCCAATCCATAACATATGCTCAAGAGGACTTATATCAGGATTACCCATCCGGGCTAAATCCTTTCTGTAATAAGGTTAATAGGATTACTAGTCCGAGCTAAATCCTGTCAGTAACAAATGCAAGACCCGATTCATTTTTGGAAATCACATATCCATCGATTTTCCATTTATTCAACCAGGATTTAAACATTTTCCAAGCATTATTGGGCATGTGATTATTTCATACATCTTTAACATTCATATAATTCAAGTAAACACATTCCACATTCATTTCAAGCATATAAGTAACATTTTTATCATTTCTCATTTACCGGATATTATTGTTTATCGGGCTTTGTCAGATATATTTTCAATGTCATATATATAAAATATTTATTTAAGTCACAAACACAACATTTTCAAGCATATAAATATACACAATTTAGTTATACGAACTTACCTCGACAAATGTTCGTGTACATAAAATCTACTAATCCGACATTTTTCTTTTTTCCTCGTTCTAGCTTAAAATTTGGTCTATCTGGATCTATTCGAGTAAATTTTACATCAATTTATCACATTTCGTATTCAAGTGAACTCAATTTACATCCTATGCAGAATTACCATTTTGTCCCTAACTTTTCCATAAATTCCCATTTCATCCCTAGGCTCGGAAAATGAAATTTATGCAATTTACTCCTTATTCCAAGCCTAACCAAAATTTCACCTTAAAATTTATAGCACATATATTCTACATAATTTAGAATTTTTCTTCAATTTTCACAAATTTACATTTTAGTCCCTAAATCATGTTTTCATCAAAAATCACTTTGTAAAAGTTGTTTATCTATCAACAACCTTTCATTTTCTACCATAACTTTCAAATTTTCAGCATACACATCCACGACTTAGTTTCCATACTTTGATAACTTCTCAAATTGATCCCCAAAATAGATAGATTAAGCTATCCCGGTTTCAAAAATATCAAAATTACTAAAAATGGGACAAGAAAACTTACCCCATTTGGCCAAGAAAGTTTCTTCTTTCTCTTCTAGGATTTCGATGGAATATTTTGGGGAAGAAGATGATAAAAATGACTTTTATTTCTATTTAATTAATTTATCATCTTTAGTAATTTTGATTTTCAAATTAGTCCTTAGCCTTTTTCTAATTTTCCATGGATGAATCATCCAAAAATATCTACTAACTTTTTATTAATAGTCTAATTACCATATAAGAACCTGAAGTTTTGAATTCCATAGCTATTTAATCCTTCTAGCTACTAGACTTCAACTTTTGCATTTTATGCGATTTGGTCCTTTCCTTAATTAAGCACATAATCAGTAAAATTTTCTTATCAAAATTTTCACATGACATTTCTAACATATTACGGACCATGTAATAAAATAAAAATAAATTTTATTTTCGAATCAGATTTGTAGTCTCGAAACCACAGTTTCGATTTCATTAAAAAATAGGTTGTTACAAAGTATGGTGCCTAGGCAAGAGTGTCATATCAAGTTCCTCTAGAAAAGTATAGGTGTGATTGTGTCGCTAGGTCTTTTGAGGTAGTTGATTGTTCTGGTGAAGATGCCCAAAGTAGAGGTATAACAATTATATTTATACAATATCAAACAATTTTATTAATCATTTTTAATGCATTATTGTGAAAAATGGTAATATATAAAATAATCTTATAACTATTTAAATCAAATAAAAACAATTACTATATACAACCACAATCCCGTAAATATTAATCTTCATGGACGATATAACAAACATGAAAAATACATTGATCATACCAAAATAAAAATAAAAAAATTATAAAAGGCTGCGGAATTATTATTATGTTTTTGTGTGTAGAGTAAAAATTAAAAATAATAAAAGTCAATGTCATGTTATTAATGTAAGATAATCTTATTCAAGTCTTTTCAACAATGTTAAAGTGGCTTTTGATGGATGTATAACATTCTATATAAGAGACGGGCATTTATCTCAAAAAAAAAAAAGATGTAGGTGAAACAATCATCATTTAACTTAGTTAATATTTACCATTTATTTTCTTTCAAAAGAGTTTTCTAGACAAGCATAAAAGTTATCAAACTAAATTAGTTGAGTTATTTCATTTTATAAATTTGAATGAATTAATTAAAATCTGATATTTTTATTATCAAATTAAATTATACGAATTGAGAGAAACATGTAAATTTTGATATTAGTCTTTCTTTACAACATAGAAGTTAGTAGAGTAATACATTACAATAATAACACAACTCACTAAACAACAATACCAAAAAACGAAAAAAATTAGTAAATAAAAAAATTCAAAACGAAAATGGCATCCGAGACTACTTGTTCCCATTGTTCTAACAGTTGCATGCTATAGTCATCATAAAAGCCTAACGAAGGATAGATATACGCAGTAATGACCACTAAACTGTACTAGAAAACTACAAAAGGTTCACCACCTTTATCAAACGATAATAATAACATCCTACCCCACCACTGTCAGACTGCACTAACAATGAATCTCGATTAATAGTGACAACGGTGATGAACAAAGCTAATCTCCAAATGACCTAACATCCTTAGAAAATTTTCAGAATAAAACTTCCTGTTAGAATAAAGTGGCCCAAATCCTTATTTAAATAAAATACAGTAGTAAAATAAAATAAAAGTAGAATCCATATAGAACTATACTTCTTTTATGTTATTTTAAAATAAGGTTTTTTAAACCTTATTAAACTCCATCTATTTGATTGATTAGAATAAGGTGTTTCAATCTTACTACACTCCTATTAAAATATGGTTTTACAAGCCTATAAATAGGCATAGTTTATTCCTCTTGCAATCATTCAAATTCGAGATAATGAATTTTCTTCTCCTCTACTCATGATTTTTTTTCCTGAAAGGGTTTCCATGTAAAATTTTTGTGTTCTTTATTTTTCTTTCTCTTTTCTTTGCGATATATTTTCATTATTGACATTCTATTTTTTACAAATTGGTATCTGAGCTTCCGGGTTGTTTATCTCAATCACTGTATGGTGTCTTTGAAGTATGAAATTTCGCTGTTGGATCACAACACCAGATTCGAGTTATGGCAGATTAAGATGCAAGCAGTTCTTGTGAAAATGGATATGGAGGATCCCTTTCTAGGGATATATAAGATGCCTTCGACATTGACAGAGAAAAATAAGAAACGTAAGGATCGCTAACACAATTACATCTGCATTTGTCTAATGAAATTTTGTAGAACGTGATGAACAAGAAGATCATCGTTGCATTATGGAAGAGGCTGGAAAAATATGTATGTTGAAAACTCTAACCAGTAAGTTGCATATGAAGCAGCGTCTTTGTACTCATCGTTTGGAGGAAGGTGCGTTTGTGCACGAACACTTAATAGTGTTTAAAGAAATTCTATTAAACTTTGAGGCCATGGAAGTTTAGTATGATAAGGAAGATCTAGGGTTGATTCTACTTTAACCGTTGCCCTTGTCTTATTCAACCATTAGAGATACGATTTTATATAGCTGCGAGTCTCTTACAGTTGATGAGGTTTATGATTCTTTGACCTTGTATGAAAGATGAAGCATCTTCTGGTTAAACCCGACTCTTAAGGAGAGGGCCTCATTATTCATGGGAGACAAGACCGAAACACTGATGATGATTGTGAAAGGATACATGAATAGAATTCTCGAGGTAAATCTAAAGGTAGATCAAAGTTTTCAAACAGAGGTAAAACTTGTAACATTTTTAAGAAAAAAAAGCATATAAAATCTGAGTGCTATAAGCTATAGAACAAGATCAAAAGGGAGGCTACGAATCAAAAAGGAAAACAACTAGAAAAATCCAGTGAAGCTGATGTTATAAAATACTACAGCGATGGTGCACTTCTAATCACTTATGTCAACAATTCTAAAGTGAGCGAAGAGTGGATTCTTGATTCGGGCTACACCTTTCACATGAGTCCTAATCGAGATTGGTTTACAACTTACAAAACAGTGTCTGAAGGTGTTTTAATGAGAAATAATGCTTCGTGTAAAATTGCAGGTGTTGGAACGATTAAAGTTAATATGTTTAACGAAGTTGTTAGAACACTTAGTAACATACGACATGTTCCAAAATTGAAGAGAAATTTAATTTCATTGAGTACTCTTGATTCAAAAGGGTACAAATACACAACTAAAAGTGGAGTTTTAAAGATTTCCAAAGGTTCACTCGTTGTGATGAAAGGGTAAGGAAAGACTTCCAAGTTATATGTTTTGCAGGGTTTTACTGTTACTGGTGATGTAGCTATCACATCCTCAACCTTTTCACATGATGATGTTACTAAACTTTGGCATATGCGCCTAGGGCATATGAGTGAGAATGAAATGGAAGAATTGAGCAAAAGAGGACTTCTTGATGGGCAAGGAATTTACAAACTGAAGTTCTGTGAGCATTGCATTTTTTGGAAGCAAAATAGAGTTCGATTCACCAGAGGAATCCTAACACGAAGGGAACATTGGTGAAACACCCCTTACCTGTATCCAACACCAGGATAGGGTATGAGGCATTACTAGACTTAAACACAGGCATACAAACATTTCCGGGTCATAAAATTTCGCTCAAATTTAAAACTTTCTAACTTCCTCTTAACGTCCCTAATATGGACCTACGAGGCCCAAAACACGCTTTGGAAATGGTTCAGGAATAAACTGAACACTTTAGATAACTTTGAAAATTTTCAATGCAAGTAGGGGCACACAGCCATGTGGAAAGGCTATATGCCCATGTGTCCTCTTAACATGGTGATGTTAAGGCCCGTGTAGTTCACACGGCCTGAACATATCAGGACACGCCCGTGTCCCTAGCCCGTATGGATTTATTTCTCAATTCGAACCTACAAGGGTTTTCACACTGCCTGGCACACGCCCGTCTCCTTCACAAGGCCATAACACGTCTCAGCCGGTGTACTAAAACCTTGACATTTTGTTTCTGATGTCATCAACCATTTAAGGGTACACAGCCAAGGCACACACCCGTGTGCTAGGCCGTGTGGCGAATTTAATTTTGCATTTAAGGTGCAGACTTCACACGGCTTGGGCACACGGCCACATGCTATGGCCGTGTCCTCCACACGGTTGATACACATGGTCGTGTCTCACCCGTATAGTTATCACTGGGCACTCTATTTTGCCAAATTAAGGTGCAAGGAACACACGGCCAGACCACACGTCCATAGGGTAGACCTTGTGTCACACACGCCCATGTGTCTACTCTTATGGACAAAAACAAGGCTATTGACCAAGCCTTTTTGTCACCCTTACTTAGACCAACCTACAAAAGCTCAAACAATACTAATAATACATAGACACATGACCATATCAGCCAATACCAAGGCATCTACACATCATTTCCAAGCTATTTTCTATCACGTACAACATCTCCTACTTATCAACATAAACCATACAACAACCACATCTATGAAAATTCTCATCAAATGCATTTAGTAATAATCAATATTATCCAACATCAATGGCCTATACAAAATAAATACCACATCAATATGAGCCAACACTTATGGCTTAACCAACATGACACTTAACAAAAAGACCAAGTCCCTATACATGCCATACTCAAAATGATAAATCTAACTATATCCAAATGTTCTGATTGATAGTTTGATCAAGCCTCCAATGTCCTTTGATCCCCGAGCTAGCTTGGCGATGCTATAAGAAAATGGAAAAGAGAGAGAGTAAGCATAAAGCTTAGTAAGTTACATGTAAATAATTAACAACACTTTACCAAGTAATATCATACTCATAACGTATTGTACATTTGCACAAGATTTTTAAATGACCATAGACATAACTTATTTTAATTTTTACTACTCATATACACAACCCGAGCTCATTTTCATGAGTTTCGTGTAGGTACTTGTACCACTTGCAACATAATCATAACTTTTCTCAATCGCGACATAATCTTTAAATCGCCTGTTGAACCAGTTGGAATACTAAAGGATACCTGATAAGCCTCATACAGAAGGGTAAGATACTGATGCCATGTCCTAGACTTGGTCTTACATTGGCTCTCATATATCGGTGCCGATGCCATGTCCCAGACATGGTCTTACACTGGCTCTCATATATCGAGGCTAATGCCATGTCTCAAACATGATCTTACACTAGCTCTCATATATCGGTGCCGACGCCATGTCCCAGGCATGGTCTTACACTAGCTCTTATTATGATGTCGATGCCATGTTCGAAACATGGTCTTACACTGGCTCACATATTACCTTAGTATCATGGCATGGATATCCAATCTATTCCTACGGTTCAACCGGGAGTTTTACTACGTCAAGTCTCGTCATGCATATTAGTAACAAAAATCACACATTCCATGCAATAACAATTATTCAATACATAATAACAATAGAATGGTGAAATTTACGTGCAACTTACCTCCTTATACAAAATATTGGCGAGTAATTTGATTTAGTCCACAAGCTTGGTTTTCCCTCGGTCTAGGTCCAAATTTCGTATTTCCTGATCTATAATGACAAATTCACTTATTTAATCACTACATTAATCAAAACAATCTATAATTCATACCTGGGCAAAATTACCATTTTGCCCCTAGACTTTTACATAATTACGATTTTTCCCTAGGCTCGTAAAATGATTTTAATCAAATTTCCTCCTTTAACAAGCCTAGCCTAACCTTTATTACTCTTATAGCAATTCACAATTTCAATTATTTCACACATTTACCTCCCTTTTTATAATTTTTACAAAATGATCCCTTTTTGGGGTTTTTTCATGAAAGCCTCTTCACAAAAGTTGTTTATTTAACAACCATAATTCATTTTCTTCCATAAAAATCTAGCAAACAACATGAGTACTCAAATGGCAACACCCTAGACTCTCAACCGTATTGTAAAATAGTCCCCCCCATTAGTTAGCTTATACTATAAGGGTCCCAAAAATACAAAAATCATCAAGAAAGACCACCAAAATCACTTACCTGTAAAGGAACCAAGTGGCTGAAATTTTCAAGCTTCAAAAACCCCCTTTTGTTGTAATTTTCGATGGTGAAGAGAAGGAATGAAAAAGATGATAGCTAGTCCTTTAGGTTTATTATTTTATTATCAATTAAGTCACCTAACATTTGACCATCCCTTGAATTAAGGCTCCATATCTAGTCACTAATATTTTATTGGTCTATTTACTCAATAAGGACCTCTACTTTAATGTTCCATAGCTATTTGACACCTTTAGCTAGTAGAACAAAATTTTTGCACTTTATGCGATTTTATCATTTTTCAAAATCAAGCATGCAATCACTGAAATTAATTCACCAAAAATTTCGAACACTCATATAATCATGCTATAACACAAAAAATAATATAAAAAAATCCTCTGACCTCAGATTTGTGGTTTCAAAACCACTATTCCGACAAGGCCCAAAATTGGGTTGTTACAATTTTCCCCCTTAGGGATTTTCGTCCCCGAAAATCTTACCATTAAAAAGTTTTGGGTATTGATCTTTCATAGTCTCCTTGAGCTCCCATGTGGCCTCTTCAACCCCATGTCTATGCCACAGTACTTTCACAAGTGCTATACTTTTATTTCTCAGTTGTTTGACCTCCCAGGCAAAGATCTTAATCGGTTCTTCGCCATAAGTCATGTCTAATCGAATCTCAACCTCTGTTGGTGAAAGAACGTGCGAAGGATCAGGACAGTAACGGTGCACATTAACAGATGGAAAACATTTTCGATCTTCTCTAACTCGGATGGCAAGGCTAGTCGATAAGCTACCGGTCCAATTCTCTCAGTCACCTCATAAGGTCCAATAGAACGTGGACTTAATTTTCCTTTATTACCGAATTTGAAGACTTTCTTCCACTGGGATACATTCAAAAACACCTTATCACCGACTTGAAACTCAATTTCTTTTCGTTTCAAATCCGCGGAGGATTTCTATCTATTTGAAGCAGCCTTTAAATTGTCACGAATCACCTTTACTTTCTCTTCGGTCTCTTTGACTAAGTTAACCCCGTGAATCTGTTTTTCTCTGAGTTTGGTCCAATACAAGGGTGTTCAGCACTTTCATCCATACAAAGCCCCATAAGCAACCTTCAAATACCTTTCCTAATTGCTTTGGAATTTAAGGACACAACACCGCAACATGTCTTCAAGAATCTGAATTACCCTATTTGACTGATCGTCAATTTATGGATGGAAAGCCGTGCTAAAATTAAACTTTGTCCCCAAAGCTTCTTGTAACTTTTTCCAAAACCACGAGGTAAACCTTGGATCTCTATCCAAAATAATTGATAAGGGCACTTCGTGAAGTCTCCAATTTCAGAAACGTACAAATTGGCCAACTTTTCAAGTAAATAGTCCGTACGCACCGATATAAAATGAGCTAACTTTGTTAACCTATCAACCACAACCCATATGTAACACCCCGAACCCGTGACCGTCGCCGGTGTCGGACACGAGGGGTTAATGGGCCAAATCTTCTCAAGGTACCAACCAATTTGGCATTTCCAGACAGGCTGGAAAACTGCGTCACTGTCGCCATAAAAATCATATCTCGAGTTTCAAAACTCGGAAACTGATTCCGTAAATTTTCCCTGAATTTAGACTCATATATCTATCCATGGATTTATTTCTAGAATTTTTGGTTGGGCCAATTGGTACAGTTTATTAGTTAAAGTCACCAATGTTACAGGAGTCGACTACACTGACCTTCGCGCGTTAAAACTTGAATATCTCTCTGTACAGGGCTTTAATACTGGTCCCGTTTGTTTCTAATGAAAATATACTCAAAATGGAATCTGCACATATAAGGAATGACTTATAATTATTTCTGGATAATTTATAGTAAATTTTCAAAGTCACAACAGGGGACCCAGAAACCGTTCTGGCCCTGTCTCACGAGAACTTTAATATCTCTCAATATACTGCTCATATGGTCGTTTCGTTCCATCCATATTAAATTAGATTCATCAAGGTTCAGTTGCATAATTTATTCACTATTTAATTCTACTTCTACTATTTTTAGTGATTTTCAATCTCACCTCACTGCTGCTGTCTGCAACAGTTACTGCAGAGACTATGCCAATTTCATGAATTTTTCCTTGGCCTTAATCATCCATCAAACATGACACAAATTATGGCCACCTTATCAAAATTAAAGTTTCTAAGACTCGTGGCTATAGGTTCTAGCATCCCACTCGACGACCACATAGGCCATTTTCACATGGCTTAAAGTTTACAACCCACAGTTCAACAAAATATAATAGCCTATACATGCCAAATGTTCTTTAACAACGAAGACAATACCAAAATATTTCAGCCGGTGTGATGACTTCAACGACGGTTCCGAGCACGCAACAATACGAGTCCAAGAGACCTAAAATGGGTGACAAGAAAACACCGAGTGAGTTTATAACTCAGTAAGTCATAAGCACTTTACAATTATCCATTAGCTAAATTCATCACAAAGTGAAACAATGAAACAAGGCTAGGTACTTCATCCATATCGGAACTATACCATAATTCCTCGGACCTTTCGGTTCAATCTCATACCAAGCCATACATCCACATTTCATATTTATACGATAAGATATTTAGGCATTTTCACACACTAACTTATTTTCACCACAATCACACAATTGCAATCATCACATAGATTTAAAGCTTACCAAGCTCAACCCCGAGCATGAACATATTGCCTATTCGTCATGAGCTCAAGGTACTTACCCGATTCGCTGTCCGGGATTAACTCGATAATGTCGCACACTCAGTGCCAATTGTAATACAAGAGCATATAGTGAATCCACACACTTAGTGCTATATATTTTCAGCTCGCACACTTAGTGCTATAGAATCAAGCTCGCACACTTAGTGCTGTACAATTTTAAACCCGCACACTTAGTGCCAATCTTGTCACCGTGTCCATTCATACCCGCACACTTAGTGCCGTGACCAATACCTTATGCATTTTGCTGCCTTTATACATTCAACAATGGCATCATTCCATACACATACATTTTCATTTACACATCAATTCATTAAACACAATTGCATATATATTATGATCATTTAAATCAATACCAAATATATGCTTAATGACTTACCTTGTTTTGGATGAAAACGATTCCCAATCACTACTCAATTGCCTTTGCTTTGCCCTTGTTTGATTCTCCTCCTTTGATTTCTTGGTCTAGAATAAACACATTTAGTAGTTTAATTTCCTTGCTGAATACTTATACGTATGATTTAAATGATTTTCATTTCATTTCATAACTATCCTTGTTCCAAACATTACAACCTTAACTAATGTTCGATTAGTGCTTCAAGGCGAATGTATTACGACTACTAAGATAACTTAGTCTTAGGTTTATTAAATTCTTAATATACAAAATCATGAATCAACTCAACGTTATATGCCAACACTACTCCTTTAATAGATTATAGAGAGTTAGAGATAGTATCTCAAACATATACACCCATATGGCGAATACACTAAGTTAAATTTATCATTACCTATGCAATTTCCTATAAATCCTTATACTTCAATTTCATACATTTAACCTTTTAATGCCTATTAATCACTCTTTTGATCTTAATCCTAAAACGGCAACTCCCTCACTCAATATTCCAACCGAATCATTCCTATCACCAAGACAAAAATTCGCACCTTAAGCTTCCTACATTCTTTTCATGACCTTCATAGTTCATTCGCCCTCCCTCAACACCATTTATCATACAAGGAAAAATAACCATAAAAAATATATAAAATCTTCCATCTAGATTCAATGTGACCGAATGTACAACGTACAACCACTTATTCCAAAATCTCTACTCCATTCTATCATCCCTTATTTGATACAACATGAAATTAACCCCTAGTTCTAACACTTAGATTCACGGCATGATGCCTAAACCACCATGAAAGTTTCAACTTTCCGACATTACTAATAGTGCATCCAATTATTAACTTAACATGTCATAAACTAAATCAACAAGTCAAAACTTACCTCTTGCTACCTAAGGTAGGATGCCGAATTGCTTTAGAGAAATTTCCCTATTTCTTCATCTTTGTTTCGCTTGAGGAAAGAGGAAGATGATGAACATCCTTTTCTCCTTCTTTTCTTTTATCCCTTTTATTATAATTATTTTAAGCCATTTGTTAACTTAAAACCATATTAAATTAGAATAAGTGGAGCACCATCACCCCTTTGGGCCACTCTTCCTCTTTTGGGTGAATTGACATGCAAAACCACTCTTTTGGTATATCGATAATAGACCCTTTTAAGAATTTACCTATCACATTTCTAAAGTATTTCATATAAGTCCTATTTAATAATTTCACATACAAAAGGCAAAATTAGAGAGTGAAACTTCCACATATGCATTGTACTCATATAATAAGCATAAGATATAACAATTAATTAATTATTTTTTTTTGGCTCGGTTTTGTGGTCCCGAAACCACTTTTCGACTAGGGTCAAATTTGGACTGTCACACCATAAGGCATCTTTTTTCCTTGGCATCAAAGGCAACCTAGACACAAAATCTATAGTAATACGCTTCCACTCCCATTTGAGAACCATGACAGGCTGAAGTAAACCCGAAGGTACTTGGTGTTTGGCTTTTACTTGCTGGCAAATTAAGCATTTAGAAACAAATTTTGGAATGTCTCTTTTCATCCCCAACCACCAATACATTTTCTTCAAGTCATAGTACAACTTCACACTACCCGGATGGATTGACAAACAACCACTATGTGCCTCCTGCAAAATTTTTTGAATAAGCTCATCAATTTTAGGTACAAAAATCCTATCCCGGAACATCAAACAACCGTTGGTACAAATCTGAAAATCTGATTCGTTAACTGTCACACACTGAGCCATCTTGGCTTGCAAATCTTTATCACCTTTCTGAGTTTCAAAAATCTCTTGAAGAAACATTAGTCTAGCTCTCAACTCTGCTAGAATCAAATCATCCTCGTTACAGACAACTAAGTATTCATGGCTCTCAAGGCAAACAATGACTTCCTACTCAATACATCTGCGACTACATTCGCCTTTCCAAGGTGATAGTCAATTACCAACTCGTAATCTTTTATCAACTGTAGCCACCTTCGTTGTTGTAGGTTTAAATCATTTTGAGCCATTAAGTACTTTAGGCTTTTGTGGTTGGTGAATATCCGGCATTTCTCGCCGTACAAGTGGTGTCTCTAAATCTTCAATGCAAATACGATGGCGGCCAGTTCTAAATCGTGTGTGTTGGATAGTTTTTCTCATGTGGGTTTAGTTGTCTCGAGACATACCCTATTACCTTGCCTTCTTGCATAAGAGCACATCCCAATCCATTCAAGGATGCATCGCTATACACTACGAATTCTTTTCTCGATTTCAGTTGCACTAAGACCGGTGCTTCAGTCAATAGTGTTTTTAGTTTCTCAAAACTCTGTTGGCACTTGTCTTTCCATTCAAACCTGATATCCTTCTATAGCAACCTCATCATCGGAGTAGCAATCATGGAGAATCCTTTAGCAAATCATCTGTAGTATCCGACTAAGCCTAAAAAGCTTCTAATCTCTGATACATTCCTCAACGATTTCCACTTAACAATAGTCGAAATCTTACTCGGGTCAACTCTAATCCCATCACCTGACACAATGTGTCCTAAGAATCCGACCTCTCGAAGCTAAAATTCACTTTTACTAAACTTGGCATACAACTGTTTATCTCTCAAAGTTCGCAAAATATTTCTCAAATGCTCTACATGTTCATTCTCATCGCGAGAATAAATTAATATATCATCAATAAAAACCATAACAAATTTATCCAAGTATGGCCAGAAAATACAGTTCATTAAATCCATAAACACTGCAGGAGCATTTGTTAAGACAAAGGGCATGACAAGGAACTCATACTGGCCATACCCCGTCCAAAATGTAGTTTTCGGAACATCTTACTCGTTAGCTCTCAACTGGTAGTAACCAAACCTTAGGTTTATCTTAGAAAACACCGTGGCTCCCTTTAATTGAACAAACAAATCGTCGATCCCTGGTAAGGGATACTTGTTCTTTACTATTACCTTTTTAAGCTGTCAGTAATTTATACAAAGTCTCATTGAACCATTCTTTTTTTTCACAAAATGCACCAGAGCACCCCACGAGGAGTAATTAAGTCTCACGAAACTTTTATCCGTTAATTCTTGTAACTGAACCTTCAACTCCTTAAATTCTGTCGGAGCCATCCTATACGATGCAATCAATATAGGCGCAGAACCAGGGACCAGCTGTGACAGCCCAAAATTGACCCTAGTCGGAATGTGGTCTCGGGACCATAAAACCGAGGCATAAAAATAATTAAAAATTTATTTTGATGCCTATAATATGTGTGTGCTCATGTATGACATTTTATGATGATTGATTTAGTGTTATAAAGGTGAATTCCACTAGAAAGGACTTAGTAGTGAACTTTGAAAGTACGATAGGAAATGTGTGATGACTAATTAAAGCATGCATGCAAAATAATGGACTTGCATGTCAAATTCCCTTTTACAAGTGATGGCGGCCATGACAAAGAGATATGGGCTAAACATGTCATGAAACATGTTTTGTTGGGCATTAGGGAGAAATAATAAACAAATAAGCATGGGTAAGAAAAGAATGAAAAAAAATGTGTGAGAGAGTAGCATTCCCCCCTTGCCGTGAGTTGAGAAAGAAGGAAGAAAAAAAATTGTTGTGTTCATCCATTTTCACTTCTTGGCGAAAATACTAAGGAAAAAGGGGAGGATTTTTGCTTCATGCTTGGTTTGGAAGAGATCTAGAAGGAGATTTGGCTAAGTTTGCATCAAGATTAAGGTATGTATGAGGTTGTGTTAGGAGTTTCATGCATGTTTTGGTTGCTAACTTGATGTGCATGTTAGCCATGGCTCAAATCTTTGTTATGCCATGGAAATGGTATTTGGCCAAAGTTGTTATGGTGATAAAGCCATTGCATGCTAAGTGTGAAGCTTGATGATGATGCATGCAATGATGGATTGTCTACTCTTGAGTAAGATTTTGAGTTTTCTTTTGTTTAATCATGATTGAAGTTGAAAAGGGCATGATTGTCATATTCGCCATGATGCATTCATGAGCATGGTTCATGCTTCTTGCATGTTAGTTAAAATTTGTGTTTTGGATGGCTATGGACACCTTGAAATTCGCCATGCTCATATATGTATATATATGTTTGCACATGACGTTTTGGTTATGAACTAAGTGATGAATATGTTTGTTTAAAGAAGAAGATGTTGAAGAATGATTGTGAAATTGCAAGCACATTCGCCTAGCACACATATGAGTGCTTGATGCTATATTATAAGTTTTGAGCTACAATATGCAAAGCATTAACTAGTAAAATGCATGCTGTTTTTGTGAGGTATTAAGTGCATAATTGGCCTCAACATGTACATGAATATTCGCCTTGGGTAGCCTATTGAAGGCCTTAGCTTTTCCTTGATGCTCGAATAAATTGTATTGAATTGCTTGATGTAGTATAAAATGTGCATGACCATTGTGTATTCAAGCTAAAGAGTGGCCATATGACCATTTAAACTCCTTGTCATATTCGCCATAAGCTAGCACAATGAGGTTTTAATAAATTGAATTTGTTTGAATTAGCTCAAGAGCTAAGAGGGCCACAATTGGACAAGGGAAGGAAAAAGTGATCGAATAGCCGTAAAAGCCGTTCGACAACATCCGAGGTAAGTCCTCAAGAAGTGACCTTACTTGAATTATGTGGAATGAAATATGGATGTATTGATTATTGATTTATGTGTGTATGAGTATTGAATAATACCGGGCTAAGTCCCGAAGGCGATTATGCTAGTGATTATAATTGTGTTTGAGCCTTAGTAACGAAAATGAAATATGTATGACCAATGATTATTGATGTATGTGTGCATGAGAAATTGAATGATATCCGGGCTAAGCCCCGAAGACAATTATGCTGGAAATTATATCGGGTTAAGACCGAAGGCAATTGTGCTAGTGGCTACATCCGGCTAAGACCAAGGCATTCGTGCGAGACATTCTATCCGGGCTAAGACCGAAGGCATTTGTGCGTGGTTATATCCGGTTATATTCGAAGAATCTTGGGCTGGAGGTGAGTGTTGGTTGCTGTAATAAATTCAATTAGTACGCTCAAAAAGCCCAAAGAATAAGGTACGTTTATATGTGCATTGGAAAGTCGACATGTTTGAGCAACATTCGCTCAATCGACTAATGAATTTCAGCTATTGAATTGATCGATACTTTGTGAAAGTATATAATGATGAAGTGTGAAGTAAGAATGACTATGTGAATGAGTATTAATGGAATGATGTATTTGGTTATGTGAATGTATTGCTTTAATTAAAGCTGATTATATTCCTTGAGACTTACTAAGCATAAAATGCTTACCCGTTGCTTTGGCTCTCTGTTTTATAGATTTCGCTCGATAGCAATCGGATTCGGGATCAATAAAGTCGAAGTCATCCACACTATCAACGCCTCTATTTTGGTATAAATTTTGGTTGAACTTTGAAATGGCATGTATAGGACTACCCCTTGTTGGTTTAAAATGTGGTGATGTATACATTATCTGACCATGCGAAAATGGCTCGTAAAAGGAAGCATGAACTTAGACTATTTGTGGTTTGTATGTATATATATGGTGCCATGATGTGATTATGGATTGGAAATGGGAGTGTTGGTCACATGATCAGCCATTGGTATGGTTAAAATGATCATATATGAACCTATGTATGGCAAGACTAGTTGGTTCATGGAGACTACAAAATAGGTAAGACCTACCTTAAAAACAGGTGCTGCCAGCTGCAGTGACGTGAATGTGAAAAATCACCAAAATTTTTAGGAATGGTATTAATTAGTGAATAAGCTATGTAAATGAACCTTGATGAGTCTATTTTCATATGGAAGAAACGAAATGGTCATAGGAGTTACATGTTAAGAGATATTAAAGCTATTGTGAGACAGGGCCAGAACGGTTTCTGGGTCCCCTGTCACAAATTTAAAAATTTTCTATAAAATATCCAGAAATAATTAGGAGTCATAACTTATATGTACAGATTCCATTTTGAGTCTAGTTTCATTAGAAACAAACGGCACCAGTATTAAAGTCCTGTACAGTGAGATATTCAAGTTGCAACTCGCGAAGGTCAGAGCAGTCGATCCCTGTAACATGGGTGACTTTAACTAATAAACTGTACCAATTGGCCTGACCAAAAATTCTAGAAATAAATCCATGGATGGATACATGAGTCTAAATTCAGAGAAAATTTACGAAACCAGTTTCTGAGTTTTGAAACTCAAGATATGATTTTTAAGGCGACGGTGACGCAGTTTTCCAGCCTGACTGGAAATGTCAAATTGGTGGGCAAAATATGTGAACTTGGCTTGTTAACCCTCGTGTCCGGCAACCGGCGATGGTCTCGGGTTCGGGTGTTACAATTTTATTAGTATCGAGCCACGGTTTAGTCGATTCTAGGACTACCGTGATGTGTTTGGGGTCTAGCTATACATGCCATTAAATGATGACTCGATAGTGTGGTGATTTCGACAATTTGACTTTGTGTTTGTTTATAGCAATGGATCCCGATCCCAACCGAGCGATAGCTGATGATGTGGAGAGTGTGGCGCTGCTCCGCGCAAGGGACAAGGGCGGCGGACTCTCAACCTATGGCCAACAATCCGAATGACGAGGCTAGGTAAGCCTTTTATAGTGTGATGAGCGAATGGTTTAATCAATACATTCGAACTAACACTACTGTTCCACAACCTCCATTCCCGACAAATGCAACCCCAAGACCTACAATACCTCCGGTGAGTGACCAAATAAGGTCAAGTAAGCCCCGGTCGATAGGATTGAAAACATGGAGCCACTGAATTTAAGGCTACGGATGATGATGATGCCGAAGCGAGCTGAATTTTGGTTGGATAACACTATCCGGTGCTCGATGAGCTATCTCATACACCGATGAGTGCTTAAAGTGTACCATCTCCTTGCTACGTGAGTCCGCCTACTATTGGTGGAGTACTCTGACTTCTGTGGTACCTAGAGAGCAAGTGACTTGGGAATTCTTTCAAACCGAGTTCCGAAAAAAGTATATCAGTCAGAGATTCATCGACCAAAAGCGAAGGGAATTCCTTGACCTTAAGCAAGGTTCTATGTCAGTTACCGACTACGAACGAAAATTTGTGAGGCTTAGCCGGTACGCGCGAGAATGCATTTCGTCCGAAGCCATTATGTGTAAACGCTCGACGATGGGCTGAATGATGATATAAGGATGTTCGTTGGCATTCTCGAGATACGAGAGTTCGTAGTACTTGTTGAGCGAGCTTGTAAAGCCGAAGAGCTTAGAAAGGAGAAACAAAAAGCTGATGTGGGAACTGGAGAATTCCGAAAGAGGTCCTCGGGAAAGTCTCTTCAACAAGCATCAAAGAGATTTCGAGATGATGCGAGCCGGTCTAGAGGCATTTGGGCTTTTCTAGACGAGGACGCGATCGACCCCTGTGACCACACGAGTCACTTGATCGCCGATGGTGGAAATGATCGCCGAGAGAGGCGGAGTGTCTACATTGTGGCAAATGGCATTCGGGAGCTGTTGGTTTCGTGATCGCTCCTCGCTATAAGTGTGAGTCGGCCGACCACTTTATGAAGGATTGCCGAGGATGCATGAGCAGAATGTAAGTCGAGTGCAAACCGGGTGCTACCTTCGCTCGAGGTAGGCCACCTAGAAATATGGGCAATGTCGTTGGCGGTCGAGAGGATCTAGAGATGCTACCATCGATCCGAGGCTCGTGCTCTCTGCAGGACTTATGCCATACGCGCACGTGAGGATGTTGCCTCTCCAGATGTCATTACCGGTACTTTCACTCTTTTCAATACAAATGTGATTGCTTTGATTGACCCTGGTTCTACTCATTCATATATATGTGAAACCTTAGCATCCAGTAAGACTTTGCCTATTGAGTCTACTGAGTTTGTAATTCGAGTGTCAAACCCCTTGGGTCATTACGTGCTTGTCAACAAAGTGTGCAAGAAAAGTCCCCTAGTGTTCCGAGGTTCTTGTTTTCCGGCGGACTTGATGCTTTTGCCGTTCGATGAGTTCGACGTTATTCTTGGTTTGGATTGGTTGACCATGCACGATGCGGTTGTAAATTGCAAGAGCAAGACTATCGATTTGAGGTCTTGCGAATAATGAAATAATTCGGGTTGAGTCTACGGACTTAAAGGGTTGCCGGTTGTAATATCAGCGATGTTGGCCCGAAAATATGTAAAAAAGGGTGCGGCGTACCTTGCGTGACG
The DNA here is from genome assembly GCF_025698485.1 of Gossypium arboreum. NCBI lineage: Eukaryota > Viridiplantae > Streptophyta > Magnoliopsida > Malvales > Malvaceae > Gossypium > Gossypium arboreum. The sequence continues at coordinate 76,997,604 of NC_069073.1, read as the reverse complement.
TGCTTTCGATGACAAGGAATCAGAAAAGAAACCGAATCTGGCGGTGGTTTGTGAATACCGGATGTTTTCCACGAAGAATTGCGGGTTTACCACTGTTCGGAAATAGAATTTGGCATCGAATTGGTACCGGTACCACTCCAATTCGATAGCTCCGTATCGTATGGCACCAACGGAATTAAAGGAGTTGAAAGCTCGATTGCAAGAATTGGTGGATAGAGGTTTTGCTCGCCGAGTTGTTCGCCTTAGGGTGCGCCGGTGTTGTTTGTGAAAAGAAGGATGGAACCATGCGGTTGTGCATCGACTATCGTCGACAATAAAGCGACGATAAAGAACAAATATCCGTTACCACGTATCGATGACTTGTTCGATCAATGAAGGAGCCTCGGTGTTCTCAAAAATAGATTTGAGATCGGGCTATTATCAATTGCGAATCCGAGATTCGGACATACCCAAGACCGCCTTGAGCGAGATATGGTCACTATGAGTTCCTAGTGATGCCGTTTGGGCTCACTAATGCCCTGCGGTATTTATGGATTTAATGAATCGGATCTTGAGACCATATTTGGATCGATTCAGTAGTCGTGTTCATTGATGACATCTTGGTCTATTCAAGAAATGAGACCGAACATCTTTGAACACTGCGGTTAGTCTTGCAAATCTTACGGATAAGCAATTATATGCTAAGTTCAAGAAGTGTGAGTTCGGTTAAGAGAGGTTAGCTTCTTGGGTCATTGGTATACGCACTGTATTCGAGTCGACCGAATAAAATTTCAGCCATACTTAATTGGAAGCCTCCAGAAATATTCGAGGTTCGAGAGCTTTTGGGGCTTGCGGTTATTACCGAACGATTTGTAAAGGCTTCTCAACGATAGCCACGCCGATGACGGCTACTCCAAAAGGATGTTAAGTTCGAATGGACGGAGAAATGCCAAAAAGTTTCGATCAATGAAAACTTATTTGGTGAAGCCCCAATTCTAGTGCAACCCGAGTCCAAGCAAAGAGTTTGTCATCTATAGCGACGCCTCCCTACTTGGGTTAGGTTGTGTATTGATGCAAGAAGGTCGAGTTGTGGCCTGCGCGTCGAGGCAATTAAAGCCACACGAGAAAAATTATCCGACCCATGATCTCGAATTGGCGCCATCGTATTCGCCTTAAAGATTTGGCGACATTACTTATTTGGTGAAAGGTGCCATGTACTCGGATCACAAAAGTCTCAAATATTTGATGACCCAAAGAGACTTAAATCTGCGACAAAGACGTTGGCTCGAAGTTGTTAAAGGATTATGAGCTGGTCATTGACTATCACCGGGAAAGGCAAATGTGGTTACGGATGCCTTGAGTCGTAAATCATTATTCGCTTTCTGAGCGATGAACGTGCACTTGTGCATTCGATCCGATAGTGTGTTAGTAGCTGAATTGAAATCCAAACCACTATTGATACATCAAATTCGAGAAGCTCGAGAAAGTCGACGACGAGTTGGCTGCAAAACGGGTGAGTGTGTTCGAACAAGGACTCGAATTTCAAATTGACGATGACGATTGTTTGAGGTTCAAAAGTCGTCGTGTGTTCCAAAGAATTGAACTCATTTCGATAATTCTGAATGAAGCCCATTGTAGCCGAATGGCAATCCACCCGGGAGTACGAAGATGTACAATGATTTGAAACGTCGGTTTTGGTGGCATGGTATGAAGCGAGACATCTCGACTTTGTTTGAGATATTTAATATGTCAACAAGTGAAAGCGGAACATCGGTGCCTTGAGATTACTTGACCAATCACGATACCCGAGTGGAAATGGGATCGAGTCACAATGGACTTTGTATCCGGACTGCCATTGTCAGCAAGTAAGAAGGATGCGGTTTGGGTCGTGGTAGATAGATTGACTAATTCGGCCCACTTTGTCCCCTTACGTACGGATTTTTCAATGGACAAATTAGCCGAATTGTACATTTCTCAGATTGTGAGATTACACGGGGTGCCTATTTCCATCGTGTCGGATAGAGATCCGAGAATTACCTCGCGATTTTGGAAAAAGTTGCAAGAAGCTTTGGGTACCAAGTTGCATTTCAGACGCCTTTCACCCCAAACCGATGGTCAATCCGAGCGGATAATTCAGATACTTGAGGATATGTTAAGATGTTGCGTCCTCGAGTTTAGTGGTTCATGGGAGCGGTATTTGCCTTTGATTGAATTCGCACAACAACAAACTTTCAATCAAGTATTAAGATGGCACCCTACGAGGCCTTGTACGGTCGTAAATGCCGTACACCATTGTTTTGGTGAGCTCGGTGAAAGCAAGATTTTCGGGTGGATTTGAGTAGAGATGCTGAGCAGAAAGTGAAAGTAATCCGTGAAAGTCGAAGATAGCCTCCGATCGTCGGAAGTCGTGCACGCGAATCTGAGCGTAAGGATATCGAGTATCGGTGGGTGATAAAGTGTTTCTCAAGGTATCGCCTTGGAAAAAGATACTCGATTTGGCCGTAAGGGCAAGCCGAGCCCGAGGTTCATTGGGCCATATGAGATATCCGAAGCGAGTCATCCGGTGGCATATCGTTTGATTTTGCCCCGAACTCAAAAAGGTTCACGATGTCTTTCATGTTTCGATGCTTGACGCTATAGATCCGATCCATCCACGTGATTAGTCCATCGAAATTGAAATTCAAGCTAATATGAGTTATGAGGAAGAACCGATTCAGTATCCTATCACGAGAAGTGAAAGAGTTGCGAAACAAGCGGGTTCCGCTAGTGAAAGTGTTATGGTTCAAGCACAGGATAGAAGAAGCTACTTGGGAGACCGAGAACTCTATGAAAGAGCGATATCCAAACCTATTTACGGTAAGATTTTCGGGACGAAAATTTCTTAAGTGGGGAGAGTTGTGACAGCCCAAAATTGACCCTAGTCGGAATGTGGTCTCGGGACCATAAAACCGAGGCATAAAAATAATTAAAATTTATTTTGATGCCTATAATATGTGTGTGCTCATGTATGACATTTTATGATGATTGATTTAGTGTTATAAAGGTGAATTCCACTAGAAAGGACTTAGTAGTGAACTTTGAAAGTACGATAGGGAAATGTGTGATGACTAATTAAAGCATGCATGCAAAATAATGGACTTGCATGTCAAATTCCCCTTTACAAGTGATGGCGGCCATGACAAAGAGATATGGGCTAAACATGTCATGAAACATGTTTTGTTGGGCATTAGGGAGAAATAATAAACAAATAAGCATGGGTAAGAAAAGAATGAAAAAAAAATGTGTGTGAGAGAGTAGCATTCCCCCTTGCCGTGAGTTGAGAAAGAAGGAAGAAAAAAATTGTTGTGTTCATCCATTTTCACTTCTTGGCGAAAATACTAAGGAAAAAGGGGAGGATTTTGCTTCATGCTTGGTTTGGAAGAGATCTAGAAGGAGATTTGGCTAAGTTTGCATCAAGATTAAGGTATGTATGAGGTTGTGTTAGGAGTTTCATGCATGTTTTGGTTGCTAACTTGATGTGCATGTTAGCCATGGCTCAAATCTTTGTTATGCCATGGAAATGGTATTTGGCCAAAGTTGTTATGGTGATAAAGCCATTGCATGCTAAGTGTGAAGCTTGATGATGATGCATGCAATGATGGATTGTCTACTCTTGAGTAAGATTTTGAGTTTTCTTTTGTTTAATCATGATTGAAGTTGAAAAGGGCATGATTGTCATATTCGCCATGATGCATTCATGAGCATGGTTCATGCTTCTTGCATGTTAGTTAAAATTTGTGTTTTGGATGGCTATGGACACCTTGAAATTCGGCCATGCTCATATATGTATATATATGTTTGCACATGATGTTTTGGTTATGAACTAAGTGATTAATATGTTTGTTTAAAGAAGAAGATGTGGAAGAATGATTGTGAAATTGCAAGCACATTCGGCCTAGCACACATATGAGTGCTTGATGCTATATTATAAGTTTTGAGCTACAATATGCAAAGCATTTGTAATAGCCCAAAATTGGGTCTAGTTGGAACAGAGGTTTCGAGACCACAAAATTTGAGATATAAATAATTATTTTATGATTATTTTGAGGTATATGATATGATTGCATGATTGTGTGAAAATTTCGTGAATAAATTCTATACATAAAGTGCTTAATTCGAAGTTAGGGACTAAATTGAATAAGTTGCAAAACTTGCATTCTAGAAGTTTCTAATATGAAATTGATTTGAAATATTAATTAGGAGGTCTTAAATATAAATTTGACCAATTTCTAAGTTATGGACAAAAATTGGACATGGATGGAATTTTTGGAAAGTTTAGTAGTAAGGGTATTTTGGTCATTTAGGGGTAAAATGAATTAAAATACAAAATTAAAAGCCAATTTTGCTCATCTTCTTCATCATGGACGTGTATACCAAGGGAGACTCCATGGATAGGGTTTTCAAGCTTCCCAAGCTCAATTGTAAGTCCGTTCTAACCCCGTTTTTCAAGTTCTTTACGTTTTTGGAGTCCCGGTAACTTGATTTAGCTTATGCTAGCAATAATTCAACCTAGGGTTCATATTTGGAAAAATACCCATAGGTAAAATTTGTGTATTCTGGTGTTTTATGATACAATATGAGGTTTTAAATTATGTTCTGAACTTGTGTAACTCGGTTTTAAGTGAAAACGAGCAAAATGGCTTAATCGGTAAAAATACCTAATAGTCATAAATATATGTTAGAGTGAGAATTTGATGTTGCCATAGAAGGGAAAAGTGATCATCATGTCATAAAACATAAGAATAAGGGATGAAGTTTAATTCCAGAGCCTAGGGCAAAAGTGTAAATATGCAAAAGTTTAGGGGTAAAATTGTAATTTTTCCAAAGTTTGAGTTAAGGACTGTTTTGAATAGTACATTAATTAAATAAGTAAAATATGATGATTTAGATCCCGGAAAATGAGATTTGAACCTAGAATGAGAGAAAATCGAAAATTGAGAAAGTTGGTAAAATGGCCGTTTTAATATCAATGTAAGTTCATATGTATAATAAGTATTAATTTATGCATGTTTCAATGTAAAATTGATATATTTACTATGATCTCCTAGGTGTTGAAAGTATGTAAGTTGGTATGATAATAATACAACAATAATCTTTGTAATTTATATTTGAAAGTTAAATTTAGTGAATTAATTGAATTATGTTAAATTAAATGATTATGGTGCCAAGTTTATGAATTGATTTAAAAATATGTCTATGGTACATGAAGTGCATTGAATTATCATACATAAATGTGATTTCTATGATTATGGATATTATGGGAAATTGTAAGTTCATATGATTTTTAATAAGACAATGTGTAATTTAATGTTATTGCGTTGATATTAAATGAGATGTAAGTTTATATGTAAGTAATACATTACTATTACTTGTATTATGATATTTTATAAAAATATTGGAAATATGTTTGTGGATAATTACTTGATTGGTGAAATTGTTGGAAAGAGAGAAATCCCGATTGAACCTTGAAAAGATTGGATGATCTGAGATGGTATGTAGCTAGGTCACATGTATAGTCTTTGAGTGCACATCATGTGTACAAGAGAGCTACAAGACATTATGATGTAGTTAGGTCGCATGGGTGATACTATGTGTACACCATGTAGACAAGAGAGCTACGGGATATATGTAGCTAGGTCACATGCGTGGTTCCAAGTGAAGGACACCATGTAGACAAGAGAGCTATGAGATAAGCTGGCTAGGTCACATGGGTGGTACTAAGTGTTCACCATGTGTACAAGAGAGCCGAACTATATGATGGGTGGAGCTATGTGCTAAAACCACCAAGTATCGAGGATTGATCCGAAGTGTTCAACGGGAGACTCTCTAAGTATTGCTTTGTGAGTTTTGTGATGAATATGTGCAGGAACTTGGTTATGTGAATGATGTGTTCATTAAGTGACCAGGATGTGGTAAGGTGATGAGTTCATTAAGTGACCAGGATGTGGTAAGGTTATAAACAAGTAAGTTATACATGAGGATGATTTTATGGTGATCTTGTGATCATGGGCCTATACTTGTGATGTATGAAATGTGGTGAAAATGATTTGTGATATAAATGTTAAAATGAGGTTAATACAAAGAAAGTGTGAAAGAGTGAATTAGCAATAAAACTGTTTTGGACAGTAGCAGTGACGTGATTTTGAAAAATCACCAAAATATTATAAATTGAATCAGAGACTGAATGAGATATCAAATTAAAGCTTAATGAGTATATTTTCATATAAAAGAAACATAGAAAGCAATGGAGTTCTATATTTTGAGATATTTATGTTTTCGTGAGACTGATTCAGAATGATTATGTGATCCCCTGTTTTGACTTTGGAAAATCACAAACATTTGGAGAAAAATAATTAGAGGCTAAAAATTATATTTTTAAAATCCATAATGAGTCTATTTTCAAGATAAATCAACAAGAACATTATCCGAGTTCTGTACTGTGAGATAATTATTTTTTAGTGAAGAGAGGTCAGAACTGTCAGAAAGTGAAAAAGGGGAAATTTTAATGAATAAACTGTACTAATTGGATAAACCAAAATTATGAAAATTTTATGGTGGAACGATATGTGAGTCTAGTTTCAGGGAAATTTACGGATCTTAATTTGGCGCTCTGTATCTCGAATTATAAATAATTAAATGACTATGACTCGTGTAGACAGTTTGATGTGAACATTTATTAGTAAATTGTGAAATCGTACTTACAAGAATGCTATATACATTAAGGATGTGGAATGAGAGGAGGAGGAGGAAAATAAATATATGTGGAATACATGGAAACTATGGTATATGAAATATTGATATAATGAAATAAATGATATGTGTTTATAAGAAAACAAAAAGAGAATGTTATGTATCATGACATGTGTATATATATATATATATATATATATATATGACTAGTCTCAATGTAATGCTTGTTGGGTATGGAATTGAATTGAAATGTTTCAGACAAACATGCTATTTTGCGCATCTGAGTCGTGGTATTTTATAAAGATATGATCTAGCTTTAAATATGAATGCTTGATGATTAAGCTGAAGATATTTGGTAAGATGATAATCTTGGTATAAATGTATAAGTGGTACTATAATAAACAAGGTAAAATGAGTATGAGAGACACATGTATGATGACATACAAATGCTATGTTTGTGGTTTAATTGAGGATGTTTAATCATTAAATGAATACCATGTTATATGCTTTTGATTTTGTATAAGTGTGTAAGAGATCAAGGTTGACCAAAGTTTGGAAAATAGCCTATGTATATTCCACACAGTAGAGACACGACCATATGTCTCAACGTGTATGGAACACGACTTTGGGACAGGTGTGTGGAGCCTTAAAGCATGAAATTTCCAAGATTTTCGTAAGTTCTCGGTTTAGTCCCAAACCCTTTCTAAAGTATGTTTTGGGCTCCGTAGACTCAAATAAGGGACTATGTGTAAGAGAATGAACGCTTTGAAATATGAATAAAATTTTATGGCTCGTATTTTAGTTTAATGTTTGTATGTTTGTCTGGTAACGCCTCGTACCTTAACCCTCCTCGGATACGGGTAAGGGGTGTTACAGCATTAACTAGTAAAATGCATGCTGTTTTTGTGAGGTATTAAGTGCATAATTGGCCTCAACATGTACATGAATATTCGGCCTTGGGTAGCCTATTGAAGGCCTTAGCTTTTCCTTGATGCTCGAATAAATTGTATTGAATTGCTTGATGTAGTATAAAATGTGCATGACCATTGTGTATTCAAGCTAAAGAGTGGCCATATGACCATTTAAACTCCTTGTCATATTCGGCCATAAGCTAGCACAATGAGGTTTTAATAAATTGAATTTGTTTGAATTAGCTCAAGAGCTAAGAGGGCCACAATTGGACAAGGGGAAGGAAAAAGTGATCGAATAGCCGTAAAAGCCGTTCGACAACATCCGAGGTAAGTCCTCAAGAAGTGACCTTACTTGAATTATGTGGAATGAAATATGGATGTATTGATTATTGATTTATGTGTGTATGAGTATTCGAATAATACCCGGGCTAAGTCCCGAAGGCGATTATGCTAGTGATTATAATTGTGTTTGAGCCTTAATAACTAAAATGAAATATGTATGACCAATGATTATTGATGTATGTGTGCATGAGAAATTGAATGATATCGGGCTAAGCCTCAAGACAATTATGCTGGAAATTATATCCGGTTAAGACCGAAGGCAATTGTGCTAGTGGCTACATCCGGGCTAAGACGAAGGCATTCGTGCGAGACATTCTATCCGGCTAAGACAAGAAGGCATTTGTGCACGTGGTTATATCCGGTTATATTCCGAAGAATCTTGGGCTGGAGGTGAGTGTTGGTTGCTGTAATAAATTCAATTAGTACGCTCAAAAAGCCCAAAGAATAAGGTACGTTTATATGTGCATTGGAAAGTCGACATGTTTGAGCAACATTCGCTCAATCGACTAATGAATTTCAGCTATTGAATTGATCGATACTTTGTGAAAGTATATAATGATGAAGTGTGAAGTAAGAATGACTATGTGAATGAGTATTAATGGAATGATGTATTTGGTTATGTGAATGTATTGCTTTAATTAAAGCTGATTATATTCCTTGAGACTTACTAAGCATAAAAATGCTTACCCCGTTGCTTTGGCTCTCTGTTTTATAGATTTCGCTCGATAGCAATCGGATCCGGGATCAATAAAGTCGAAGTCATCCACACTATCAACACCTCTATTTTGGTATAAATTTTGGTTGAACTTTGAAATGGCATGTATAGGACTACCCCTTGTTGGTTTAAAATGTGGTGATGTATACGTGATACGGCCATGCTAAAATGGCTCGTAAAAGGAAGCATGAACTTAGACTATTTGTGGTTTGTATGTATATATATGGTGTCATGATGTGATTATGGATTGGAAATGGGAGTGTTGGTCACATGATCAGCCATTGGTATGGTTAAAATGATCATATATGAACCTATGTATGGCAAGACTAGTTGGTTCATGGAGACTACAAAATAGGTAAGACCTACCTTAAAAACAGGTGCTGCCAGCTGCAGTGACGTGAATGTGAAAAATCACCAAAATTTTTAGGAATGGTATTAATTAGTGAATAAGCTATGTAAATGAACCTTGATGAGTCTATTTTCATATGGAAGAAACGAAATGGTCATAGGAGTTACATGTTAAGAGATATTAAAGCTATTGTGAGACAGGGCCAGAACGGTTTCTGGGTCCCCTGTTACAACTTTAAAAATTTTCTATAAAATATCCAGAAATAATTAGGAGTCATAACTTATATGTACAGATTCCATTTTGAGTCTAGTTTCATTAGAAACAAACGGCACCAGTATTAAAGTCCTGTACAGTGAGATATTCAAGTTGCAACTCGCGAAGGTCAGAGCAGTCGATCCCTGTAACATGGGTGACTTTAACTAATAAACTGTACCAATTGGAATGACCAAAAATTCTAGAAATAAATCCATGGATGGATACATGAGTCTAAATTCAGGGAAAATTTACGAAACCAGTTTCTGAGTTTTGAAACTCAAGATATGATTTTTAAGGCGACGGTGACGCAGTTTTCCAGCCTGACTGGAAATGTCAAATTGGTGGGCAAAATATGTGAACTTGGCTTGTTAACCCCTCGTGTCCGACACCGGCGATGGTCTCGGGTTCGGGGTGTTACAATTTTATTGGTATCAGAAAGTCGACGACGAGTTGGTTGCAAAACGGGCTGCGTGTGTTTCGAACAAGGACTCGGAGTTTCAAATTGACGATGACGATTGTTTGAGGTTCAAAAGTAAATCTGTGTGTCCCAAAGAATTGAACTCATTTCGATAATTACGAATGAAGCCCATTGTAGCCGAATGGCAATCCACCCGGGAGTCTGAAGATGTACAATGATTTGAAACGTCGGTTTTGGTGGCATGGTATGAAGCGAGACATCTCCGACTTTGTTTCGAGATGTTTAATATGTCAACAAGTAAAAGCGGAACATCGGTGCCTTGAGGATTACTTGACCAATCACGATACCGAGTGGAAATGGGATCGAGTCACAATGGACTTTGTATCCGGACTGCCATTGTCGAGCAAGTAAGAAGGATGCGGTTTGGGTCGTGGTAGATCGATTGACTAAGTCGGCCCACTTTGTCCCCGTACGTACGGATTTTTCAATGGACAAATTATTTGAATTGTACGTTTCTCAGTTGTGAGATTACACGGGGTGCCTATTTCCATCGTGTCGGATAGAGATCCGAGATTTACCTCGCGATTTTGGAAAAAGTTGCAAGAAGCTTTGGGTACCAAGTTGCATTTCAGCACCGCCTTTCACCCCCAAACCGATGGTCAATCCGAGCGGATAATTCAGATACTTGAGGATATGTTAAGATGTTGCGTCCTCGAGTTTAGTGGTTCATGGGAGCGGTATTTGCCGTTGATTGAATTCGCTTACAACAACAGCTTTCAATCAAGTATTAAGATGGCACCCTACGAGGCCTTATACGATTCGTAAATGCCGTACACCATTGTTTTGGACCGAGCTCGGTGAAAGCAAGATTTTGGGTGGATTTGATTAGGGATCTGAGCGAGGAAAGTGAAAGTAATACGTGAAAGTTCGAAGATAGCCTCCGATCGCCGTAAGTCGACGCGGATCTGAAGCGTAAGGATATCGAGTATCGTGGGTGATAAAGTGTTTCTCAAGGTATCGCCTGGAAAAAGATACTCGTGTTCGGCCGTAAGGGCAAGTTGAGCCCGAGGTTCATTGGGCCATATGAGATATCGAGTGAGTCGGTCCGGTGGCATATCGTTTGATTTTGCCCCTGAACTCAAAAGGTTCACGATGTCTTTCACGTTTCGATGCTTCGACGCTATAGATCCGATCCATCGCACGTGATTAGTCCATCGAAATTGAAATTCAAGCTAATATGAGTTATGAGGAAGAACCGATTCGTATCCTATCACGAAGTGAAAGAGTTGCGAAACAAGCGGGTTCCGCTAGTGAAAGTGTTATGGCTCAAGCACGGGATAGAAGAAGCTACTTGGGAGACCGAGAACTCTATGAAAGAGCGATATCCAAGCCTATTTACAGTAAGATTTTCGAGGACGAAAATTTCTTAAGTGGGGAGAGTTGTGACAGCCCAAAATTGACCCTAGTCGGAAGGTGGTCTCGGGACCACAAAACCGAGGCATAAAAATAATTTAAAATTTATTTCGATGCCTATAATATGTGTGTATTCATGTATGACATTTTTTGATGATTGGTTTAGTGTTATAAAGGTGAATTTCACTAGAAAGGACCTAGTAGCGAACTTTGAAAGTATGATGGGGAAATGTGTGATGACTAATTAAAGCATGCATTCAAAATAAAGGACTTGCATGTCAAATTCCCCCTTTTATAGGTGGTGGCTGGCCATGACAAGGGAGGATGGGCTAAACATGTCATGAAACATGTTTTGTTGGTGCATTAGGGTGAAATAATAAACAAAGGTGTATGGGTGATAAAAAAATGAAAAAAAAATGTGTGTGAGTGTGGTAATCCCCCCCTTGCCGTGAGTTGAGAAAGAGGGAAGAAAAATTTTTGTTGTGTTCATCCTTTCTCATCCTTTTTGGCCGAAAATCATAAGGGGAAGAAAGAGGATTTTTGCTTCATGCTTGGTTTAGAAGAGATCTAGAAGGTGATTTGGCTAAATTGGCATCAAGATTAAGGTATGTATGAGGTTGTGTTAGGAGTTTCATGCATGTTTTGGTTGCTAACTTGATGTGCATGTTAGCCATGGCTCAAATCTTTGTTATGCCATGGAAATGGTATTTGGCCAAAGTTGTTATGGTGATAAAGCCATTGCATGCTAAGTGTGAAGCTTGATGATGATGCATGCAATGATGGATTGTCTACTCTTGAGTAAGATTTTGAGTTTTCTTTTTGTGTTTAACCATGATTGAAGTTGAATGGAGCATGATTGTCATATTCGCCATGATGCATTCATGAGCATGGTTCATGCTTCTTGCATGTTAGTTAAAATTTGTATTTTGGATGGCTATGGACACCTTGAAATTGCCATGCTCATATTGTATATATATGTTTACACATGATGTTTTGGCTATGAAGTAAGTGATGAATATATTGGTTTAAAGAAGAAGATGTGGAAGAATGCTTGTGAAATTGCAAGCACAATTCGGCCTAGCACACATATAAGTGCTTGATGCTATATTATAAGTTTTGGGCCACAATGTGCAAAGCATTAACTAGTAAAATGCATGCTATTTTTGTGAGGTATTAAGTGCAAAATTGGCCTCAACATGTACATGAATATTCGACCTTGGGTAGCCTATTGAAGGCCTTAGCTTTTCCTTGATGCTCAAATAAATTGCATTGAATTGCTTGATGTAGTATAAAATGTGCATGACCATTGTGTATTCAAGCTAAAGAGTGGCCATATGACCATTTAAACTCCTTGTCATATTCGCCATAAGCAAGCACAATGAGGTTTTAATAAATTGAATTTGTTTGAATTAGCTCAAGAGCTAAGAGGGCCACAATTGGACAAGGGAAGGAAAAGGTGATCGAGTAGCCGAAAAAAGCCGTTCGACAACATCCGAGGTAAGTCCTCAAGAAGTGACCTTACTTGAATTATGTGAGATGAAGTATGGATGTGTATGATTATTGATTTATGTGTGTATGAGAAATTGAATGATACCGGGCTAAGTCCAGAAGGCGAGTATGCTTGTGAATATATGTGTGTTTGAGCCTTAGTAACGAAAATGAAATATGTATGTCCAATGATTATTGATGTATGTGTGCATGAGAAATTGAATGATATCGGGCTAAGCCCGAAGACAATTATGCTGGAAATTATATCGTGTTAAGACCGAAGGCAATTGTGCTAGTGGCTATATCCGGCTAAGACCAAGGCATTCGTATGCGAGTTATTCTATCCGGGCTAAGACCAAGGCATTTGTGCACGTGATTATATCCGGTTATATTCGAAGAATCTTGGGCTGGAGGTGAGTGTTGGTTGCTGTAATGAATTCAATTAGTACACTCGAAAAGCCCAAAGGATAAGGTACGTTATATGTGCATTGGAGAGTCGACATGTTTGAGCAACATTCGCTCAATCGACTAATGAATTTCAGTTATTGAATTGATTGATACTTTGTGAAAGTATATAATGATGAAGTGTGAAGTAAGAATGTGTATTAATGAAATGATGCATTTGGCTATGTGAATGTATTGCTGTAATTAGAGTTGATTATATTCCTTGAGACTTACTAAGCATAAAAAATGCTTACCCGTTACTTTGGCTCTCTGTTTTATAGATTTCGCCGATAGCAATCGGATTCGGGATCAATAAAGTCGAAGTCATCCACACTATCCACGCCTCTATTTTGGTATAAATTTTGGTTGAACTTTGAAATGGCATGTATAGGACTATCCCTTGTTGGTTGAATATGTTGTGATGTATATATGTACGGCCATGCGAAAATGGCTCGTAAAAGTGAAGTATCGACTTAGTCTAATTGTGGGTTGTATGTATATATTTGGTGTCATGATGTGGCTATGGCTCGGAAATGGGAATGTTGGTCATATGATCAGCCATTGGCATGGTTAAAATGATCATATATGAACCTATGTATGGCAAGACTAGTTGGTTCATGGAGACTACAAATAGGTAAGACCTACCTTAAAAACAGATGCTGCCAGCTGCAGTGATGTGAATGTGAAAAATCACCAAAATTCGTAGGAATGGAATTAAATAGTGAATAAGCTATGTAAATGAACCTTGATGAGTCTATTTTCATATGGATGAAACGAAATGGTCATAGGAGTTACATGTTAAGAGATATTAAAGCTATTGTGAGACAGGGCCAGAACGGTTTCTGGGTTCCCTGTCGCAACTTTAAAAATTTACTATAAATTATTCAAAAAGAATTAGGAGACATACCTTATATGTACAGATTCCATTTTGAGTCTAGTTTCATTAGAAACAAACGGCACCAGCATTAAAGCCCTGTACAGAGAGATATTCAAGTTATACCGCGCGAAGGTCAGAGCAGTCGATCCCTGTAACATGGGTGACTTTAGCCAATAAACTGTACCAATTGGCCCGACCAAAAATTCTCGAAATAAATCCATGGATGGATATATTAGTCTAAATTCAGGGAAAATTTACGAAACCAGTTTCCGAGTTTTGAAACTCGAGATATGATTTTTAAGGCGACAGTGACGCAGTTTTCCAGCCTGACTGGAAATGTCAAATGGATGGGCAAAACAAGTGAACTTGGCTTGTTAACCCCTCGTGTCCGACATCCGCGATGGTCTCGGGTTCGGGTGTTACAATTTATTGGTATCAGAGCCAGGTTTAGTCGATTCTAGGACTACCGTGATGTGTTTGGGGTCTAGCTATACATGCCATTAAATGATGAATCGATAGTGTGGTGATTTTCGACAATTTGACTTTGTGTTTGTTTATAGCAATGGATCCCGATCCCAACCGAAAGCGATAGCTGATGATGTGGAGAGTGTGGCGCTGCTCTCGCGCAAGGACGACAGCGGCGGACTCTCAACCTATGGCCAGCAATCCTAATGACGAGGCTAGGCAAGCCTTTTATAGTGTGATGAGCGAATGGTTTAATCAATACATTCGAACCAACACGGCTGTTCCACAACCTCCATTCCCGACAAATGCAAACCCAGCACCTACAATACCTCCGTGATCGACCAAATAAGGTCAAGTAAGCCCCCGATTGATAGGATTCAAAACATGGGGCCACTAAATTTAAGGCTACGGATGATGATGATGCCGAGCGAGCTGAATTTTGGTTGGATAACACTATCCAAGGGTGCTCGATGAGCTATCCCATACACCCGATGAGTGCTTAAAGTGTACCATCTCCTTGCTACGTGAGTCCGCCTACTATTGGTGGAGTACTCGACTTCGTGGTGCCTAGAGAGCAAGTGACTTGGGAATTCTTTCAAACCGAGTTCGAAAAAAGTATATCGAGATTCATCGACCAAAAGCGGAGGGAATTTCTTGATCTTAAGCAAGGTTCTATGTCCGTTCTACCGACTCTGAACGAAAGTTTGTGAGGCTTAGCAGACTGCTGCGAGAATGCATTTCGTCAAAGCTATTATGTGTAAACGCTTGAGGATGGGCTGAATGATGATATAAGGATGTTTGTTGGCATTCTCGAGATACGAGAGTTCGTAGTACTTGTTGAGCGAGCTTGTAAAAGAAGAGCTTAGAAAGGAGAAACAAAAAGTCGATGTGGGAACCGGAGAATTCGAAAGAGGTCCTCGGGAAAGTCTCTTCAACAAGCATCGAAGAGATTTCGAGATGATGTGAGCCGGTCTAGAGGCGTTTTGGCTTTTCTAGATGAGGACGCTGATCGACCCCTGTGACCACGAGTCACCTCGATCGCCGGTGGTGGAAATGATCGCCGAGAGGGCGGAGTGTCCACATTGTGGCAAATGGCATTCGGGAGCTGTTGGTTTCGTGATCGCTCTGCTATAAGTGTGGATCGGCCGACCACTTTATGAAGGATTGCCCGAGGATGCATGAGCAGAATGTAAGTCGAGTGCAAACCCGGGTGCTACCATCGCCGAGGTAGGCCACCTAGAAATATGGGCAATGTCGTTGGCGGTCGAGAGGATCTAGAGATGCTACCATCGGATCCGAGGCTCGTGCTCTGCTAGGACTTATACCATACGAGCACGCGAGGATCTTGCCTCTCCGAGATGTTATTCCGGTACTTTCACTCTTTTCAATACAAATGTGATTGCTTTGATTGACCCCGGTTCTACTCATTCATATATGTGAAACCTTAGCATCCAAAGAAGACTTTGCCCATTGAGTCTCACCGAGTTTGTAATTCGGTGTCAAACCCTTGGGTCATTACGTGCTTGTCAACAAAGTGTGCAAGAAAAGTCCCCTAGTGTTCCGAGGTTCTTGTTTTCCGCGGACTTGATGCTTTTGCCGTTCGATGAGTTCGACGTTATTCTTGGTTTGGATTGGTTGACCATGCACGATGCAGTTGTAAATTGCAAGAGCAAGACTATCGATTTGAGGTGCGCGAATAATGAAATAATTCGGGTTGAGTCTACGGACTTAAAGGGTTGCCACCGTAATATCGCCGATGTTGGCCCGAAATATGTAAGAAAGGGTGCGGCGTACCTTGCGACGTGCTTTCGATGACAAGGAATCGGAAAAGAAACCCGAATCTGTGCCCGTGTTTGTGAATACCGGATGTTTTCCAGAAGAATTGCGGGTTTACCACCATTCGGAAATAGAATTTCTCATCGAATTGGTACCGGTACCACTCCATTTCGATAGCTCCGCATCGTATGGCACCAACGGAATTAAAGGAGTTGAAAGCTTCGGTTGCAAGAATTGGTGGATAGAGGTTTTGCTCGCCGAGTTTTTCGTCTTGGGGTGCGCCAAGATTGTTCGTGAAGAAGAAGGATGGAACCATGCGGTCGTGCATCGACTATCGTCGACTTAATAAAGCGACGATAAAGAACAAATATCCGTTGCCACGTATTGATGACTTGTTCGATCAAGCTGAAGGGAGCCTCGGTGTTCTCGAAAATAGATTTGAGATCGGGCTATTATCAATTGCGAATCCGAGATTCGGACGTACACAAAGGCGCCTTGAGCGAGATATGGTCACTATGAGTTCCTAGTGATGCCGTTTGGGCTCACTAATGCCCTCGCTTGTATTTATGGATTTAATGAATCGGATCTTTAGACCATATTTGGATTGATTAGTAGTCGTGTTCATTGATGACATTTTGGTCTATTCAAGAAATGAGACCGAACATGCTGAACACCTGCGGTTAGTCTTTGCAAATTTTACGGGATAAGCAATTATATGCTAAGTTCACAAGTGTGAGTTACATTTAAGAGAGGTTAGCTTCTTGGGTCTTGTGGTATTGCAGACGGGTATTCGAGTCGATCCGAATAAAATTTCAACCATACTTAATTGGAAGCCTCCGAGAAATATTCTCGAGGTTCGAGCTTTTGGGGCTTAGGTTATTACCGACGATTTGTAAAAGGCTTCTCAACGATAGCCACACCGATGATGGTTACTCCAAAAGGATGTTAAGTTCGAATGGATGGAGAAATGCCAAAAAGTTTCGATCAATCGAAAACTTATTTGGATGAAGCCCCAATTCTAGTGCAACCGAGTCCGCAAGGAGTTTGTCATCTATAGCGACGCCTCTCTACTTGGGTTAGGTTGCGTATTAATGCAAGAAGGTCGAGTTGTGGCCTGTCGTCGAGGCAATTAAAGCCACATGAGAAAATTATCCGACTCATGATCTCGAATTGGCGCCATCGTATTCGCCTTAAAGATTTGGCGACATTACTTATTTGGTGAAAGGTGCCATGTATACCGGATCACAAAAGTCTCAAATATTTGATGACCCAAAGAGACTTAAATCTGCGACAAAGACGTTGGCTCGAGTTGTTAAAGGATTATCGGTGATCATTGACTATCACGGGAAAGGCGAATGTGGTTGCGGATGCCTTGAGTCGTAAATCTTTATTCACTTTACGACCGATGAATGTGCACTTATCCGTCCGATCCGACAAAGTTGTGTTAGTGGCTGAATTGAAAGCCAAACCATTATTGACACACCAAATTCGAGAAGCTCGAAAAGTCGACGACGAGTTGGTTGCAAAGCGGGCTGCGTGTGTTTTGAACAAGGACTCGGAGTTTCAAATTGACGATGACGATTGTTTGAGGTTCAAAAGTCGCCTCATGTGTCCCAAAGAATTGAACTCATTTCGATAATTCTGAATGAAGCCCATTGTAGCCGAATGGCAATCCACCCGGGAGTACGAAGATGTACAATGATTTGAAACGTCGGTTTTGGTGGCATGGTATGAAGCGAGACATCTCCGACTTTGTTTGAGATGTTTAATATGTCAACAAGTGAAAGCGGAACATCGGTGCCTTGAGGATTACTTCACCAATCACGATACCCGAGTGGAAATGGGATCGAGTCACAATGGACTTTGTATCCGGACCGCCATTGTCGCAAGTAAGAAGGATGCGGTTTGGGTCGTGGTAGATCGATTGACTAAGTCGGCCCACTTTGTCCCCGTGACGCACGGATTTTCAATGGACAAATTAGCTGAATTGTACGTTTCTCGGTTGTGAGATTACACGGGTGCCTATTTCCATCGTGTCGGATAGAGATCCGAGATTTACCTCGCGATTTTGGAAAAAGTTGCAAGAAGCTTTGGGTACCAAGTTGCATTTCAGCACCGCCTTTCACCCCAAACCGATGGTCAATCCGGCGGATAATTGAGATAATTGAGGATATGTTAAGATGTTGCGTCCTCGAGTTTAGTGGTTCATGGGAGCGGTATTTGCCGTTGATTGAATTCGCTACAACAACAACTTTCAATCAAGTATTAAGATGGCACCCTACGAGGCCTTGTACGGTCGTAAATGCCGTACACCATTGTTTTGGACCGAGCTCGGTGAAAGCAAGATTTTCGGGTGGATTTGATTAGGGATCTTGAGCGAGAAAGTGAAAGTAATCCGTGAAAGTCGAAGATAGCCTCCGATCGCGTAAGTAAACGCGGATCCGAAGCGTAAGGATATCGAGTATCGTGGGTGATAAAGTGTTTCTCAAGGTATCGCCTTGGAAAAAGATACTCGAGTTCGTAGTAAGGGCAAGTTGAGCCCGAGGTTCATTGGGCCATATGAGATATCGAGCGAAGTCGGTCCGGTGGCATATTGTTTGATTTTGCCCCTAAACTCAAAAGGTTCACGATGTCTTTCACGTTCGATGCTTCGACGCTATAGATCCGATCCATCGCACGTGATTAGCCCATCAAAAATTGAAATTCAAGCTAATATGAGTTATGAGGAAGAACCGATTCGTATCCTATCACGAGAAGTGAAGGAGTTGCGAAACAAGCGGGTTCCGCTAGTGAAAGTGTTATGGCTCAAGCACGGGATAGAAGAAGCTACTTGGGAGACCGAGAACTCTATGAAAGAGCGATATCCAAGCCTATTTACGGTAAGATTTTTAGGGACGAAAATTTCTTAAGCTGGGGAGAGTTGTGACACCCAAAATTGACCCTAGTCGGAAGGTGGTCTCGGGACCACAAAACCGAGGCATAAAAATAATTTAAAATTTATTTCGATGCCTATAATATGTGTGTATTCATGTATGACATTTTTTGATGATTGGTTTAGTGTTATAAAGGTGAATTTCACTAGAAAGGACCTAGTAGCGAACTTTGAAAGTATGATGGGGAAATGTGTGATGACTAATTAAAGCATGCATGCAAAATAAAGGACTTGCATGTCAAATTCCCCCTTTTATAGGTGGTGGCCGGCCATGACAAGGGAGGATGGGCTAAACATGTCATGAAACATGTTTTGTTGGTGCATTAGGGTGAAATAATAAACAAAGGTGTATGGGTGATAAAAAAATGAAAAAAAAATGTGTGTGAGTGTGGTAATCCCCCCCTTGCCGTGAGTTGAGAAAGAGGAAGAAAAATTTTGTTGTGTTCATCCTTTCTCATCCTTTTGGCCGAAAATCATAAGGGAAGAAAGAGGATTTTTGCTTCATGCTTGGTTTAGAAGAGATCTAGAAGGTGATTTGGCTAAATTGGCATCAAGATTAAGGTATGTATGAGGTTGTGTTAGGAGTTTCATGCATGTTTTGGTTGCTAACTTGATGTGCATGTTAGCCATGGCTCAAATCTTTGTTATGCCATGGAAATGGTATTTGGCCAAAGTTGTTATGGTGATAAAGCCATTGCATGCTAAGTGTGAAGCTTGATGATGATGCATGCAATGATGGATTGTCTACTCTTGAGTAAGATTTTGAGTTTTCTTTTTGTGTTTAACCATGATTGAAGTTGAATGGAGCATGATTGTCATATTCGGCCATGATGCATTCATGAGCATGGTTCATGCTTCTTGCATGTTAGTTAAAATTTGTATTTTGGATGGCTATGGACACCTTGAAATTCGCCATGCTCATATTGTATATATATGTTTACACATGATGTTTTGGCTATGAAGTAAGTGATGAATATATTGGTTTAAAGAAGAAGATGTGGAAGAATGCTTGTGAAATTGCAAGCACAATTCGCCTAGCACACATATAAGTGCTTGATGCTATATTATAAGTTTTGGGCCACAATGTGCAAAGCATTAACTAGTAAAATGCATGCTATTTTTGTGAGGTATTAAGTGCAAAATTGGCCTCAACATGTACATGAATATTGGCCTTGGGTAGCCTATTGAAGGCCTTAGCTTTTCCTTGATGCTCAAATAAATTGTATTGAATTGCTTGATGTAGTATAAAATGTGCATGACCATTGTGTATTCAAGCTAAAGAGTGGCCATATGACCATTTAAACTCCTTGTCATATTCGCCATAAGCAAGCACAATGAGGTTTTAATAAATTGAATTTGTTTGAATTAGCTCAAGAGCTAAGAGGGCCACAATTGGACAAGGGAAGGAAAAGGTGATCGAGTAGCCGAAAAAAGCCGTTCGACAACATCCGAGGTAAGTCCTCAAGAAGTGACCTTACTTGAATTATGTGAGATGAAGTATGGATGTGTATGATTATTGATTTATGTGTATGAGAAATTGAATGATACCCGGCTAAGTCCCAAGGTAGTATGCTTGTGAATATATGTGCGTTTGAGCCTTAATGTGAAAATGAAATATGTATGTCCAATGATTATTGATGTATGTGTGCATGAGAAATTGAATGATATCCGGGCTAAGCCCCGAAGACAATTATGCTGGAAATTATATCCGGGTTAAGACCCGAAGGCAATTGTGCTAGTGGCTATATCCGGGCTAAGACCCGAAGGCATTCGTGCGAGTTATTCTATCCGGGCTAAGACCCGAAGGCATTTGTGCACGTGATTATATCCGGTTATATTCCGAAGAATCTTGGGCTGGAGGTGAGTGTTGGTTGCTGTAATGAATTCAATTAGTACACTCGAAAAGCCCAAAGGATAAGGTACGTTATATGTGCATTGGAGAGTCGACATGTTTGAGCAACATTCGCTCAATCGACTAATGAATTTCAGTTATTGAATTGATTGATACTTTGTGAAAGTATATAATGATGAAGTGTGAAGTAAGAATGTGTATTAATGAAATGATGCATTTGGCTATGTGAATGTATTGCTGTAATTAGAGTTGATTATATTCCTTGAGACTTACTAAGCATAAAAAAATGCTTACCCCGTTACTTTGGCTCTCTGTTTTATAGATTTCGCTCGATAGCAATCATCCACACTATCCACGCCTCTATTTTGGTATAAATTTTGGTTGAACTTTGAAATGGCATGTATAGGACTACCCCTTGTTGGTTGAATATGTTGTGATATATATATACGGCCATGCGAAAATGGCTCGTAAAGTGAAGTATCGACTTAGTCTAATTGTGGGTTGTATGTATATATTTGGTGTCATGATGTGGCTATGGCTTGGAAATGGGAATGTTGGTCATATGATCAGCCATTGGCATGGTTAAAATGATCATATATGAACCTATGTATGGCAAGACTAGTTGGTTCATGGAGACTACAAATAGGTAAGACCTACCTTAAAAACAGATGCTGCCAGCTGCAGTGATGTGAATGTGAAAAATCACCAAAATTCGTAGGAATGGAATTAAATAGTGAATAAGCTATGTAAATGAACCTTGATGAGTCTATTTTCATATGGAAGAAACGAAATGGTCATAGGAGTTACATGTTAAGAGATATTAAAGCTATTGTGAGACAGGGCCAGAACGGTTTCTGGGTTCCCTATCGCAACTTTAAAAATTTACTATAAATTATCCAAAAAGAATTAGGAGACATACCTTATATGTACAGATTCCATTTTGAGTCTAGTTTCATTAGAAACAAACGGCACCAGCATTAAAGCCCTGTAAAGAGAGATATTCAAGTTATACTTCGCGAAGGTCAGAGCAGTCGATCCCTATAACATGGGTGACTTTAACCAATAAACTGTACCAATTGGCGCAACCAAAAATTCTAGAAATAAATCCATGGATGGATATATTAGTATAAATTCAGGGAAAATTTACAAAACCAGTTTCCGAGTTTTGAAACTCGAGATATGATTTTTAAGGCGACAGTGACGCAGTTTTCCAGCCCGACTGGAAATGTCAAATGGATGGGCAAAACAAGTGAACTTGGCTTGTTAACCCCTCGTGTCCGACTAATCGCGATGGTCTCGGGTTCGGGTGTTACAATTTTATTGGTATCGAGCCAGGTTTAGTCGATTCTAGGACTACCGTGATGTGTTTGGGGTCTAGCTATACATGCCATTAAATGATGAATCGATAGTGTGGTGATTTGACAATATGACTTTGTGTTTGTTTATAGCAATGGATCCCGATCCCAACCGGAAGCGATAGCTGATGATGTGGAGAGTGTGGCGCCGCTCCGCGCGAAGGGACAGCGCCGGGTGGACTCTCAACCTATGGCCAGCAATCCTAATGACGAGGCTAGGCAAGCCTTTTATAGTGTGATGAACGAATGGTTTAATCAATACATTCGAACCAACACTACTGTTCCACAACCTCCATTCCGACAAATGCAACCCTCAAGACCTACAATACCTCCGGTGGTGACCAAATAAGGTCAAGTAAGCCCCTGTCGATAGGATTCAAAAACATGGGGCCACCGAATTTAAGGCTACGGATGATGATGATGCCGAGCAAGCTGAATTTTGGTTGGATAACACTATCCCGTGCTCGATGAGCTATCCTGTACACCCGATGAGTGCTTAAAGTGTACCATCTCCTTGCTACGTGAGTCCGCCTACTATTGGTGGAGTACTCGACTTCGTGGTGCCTAGAGAGCAAGTGACTTGGGAATTCTTTCAAACCGAGTTAGAAAAAGTATATCGATCGGAGATTCATCGACCAAAAGCGAGGGAATTTCTTGATCTTAAGCAAGGTTCTATGTCCGCTACTGACTACGAACGAAAGTTTGTGAGGCTTAGCCCAGACTGCTGAGAATGCATTTCGTCCGAAGCTATTATGTGTAAACGCTTCGAGGATGGGCTGAATGATGATATAAGGATGTTTGTTGGCATTCTCGAGATACGAGAGTTCAGAGTACTTGTTGAGCAAGCTTGTAAACCCGAAGAGCTTAGAAAGGAGAAACAAAAAGCTGATGTGGAACTGGAGAATTAGAAAGAGGTCCTCGGAAAGTCTCTTCAACAAGCATCGAAGAGATTTCGAGATGATGTGAGCCGGTCTAGAGGCGTTTGGGCTTTTCTAGATGAGGACGCGATCGACCCGTGACCACACGAAGTCACCTCGATCGCGGTGGTGGAAATGATCACCGAGAGAGCGAGTGTCCACATTGTGGCAAATGGCATTCGGGGAGTGTTGGTTTCGTGATCGCTCTGCTATAAGTGTGGATCGGCCGACCACTTTATGAAGGATTGCCCGAGGATGCATGAACAGAATGTAAGTCGAGTGCAAACCCGGTGCTACCATCGCCGAGGTAGGCCACCTAGAAATATGGGCAATGTCGGTTGGCGGTCGAGAGGATCTAGAGATGCTACCATCAGATCCGAGGCTCGTGTTCTGCTAGGACTTATGCCATACGAGCACGTGAGGATGCCGCCTCTCAGATGTTATTACGGGTACTTTCACTCTTTTCAATGCAAATGTGATTGCTTTGATTGACCACAGTTCTACTCATTCATATATATGTGAAACCTTAGCATCCAGGTAAGACTTTGCCCATTGAGTCTCTCGAGTTTGTAATTGGGTGTCAAACCCTTGGGTCATTACGTGCTTGTCAACAAAGTGTGCAAGAAAAGTCCCCTAGTGTTCCGAGGTTCTTGTTTTCCGCGGACTTGATGCTTTTCCGCTCGATGAGTTCGACGTTATTCTTGGTTTGGATTGGTTGACCATGCACGACGCGGTTGTAAATTGCAAGAGCAAGACTATCGATTTGAGGTCTTGCGAATAATGAAATAATTCGGGTTGAGTCTACGGACTTAAGGGGTTGCCGGTGTAATATCGCGATGTTGGCTCTAAAATATGTAAGAAAAGGGTGCGAAGCGTACCTTGCGTGCGTGCTTTCGATGACAAGGAATCGTAAAAGAAACCCGAATACAGGTCGCTGGTTTGTGAATACCCGGATGTTTTCCTCAAGAATTGCGGGTTTACCACCGCTCGGAAATAGAATTTGGCATCGAATTGGTACCGGTACCACTCCAATTCGATAGCTCCGTGTATCGTATGGCACCAACGGAATTAAAGGAGTTGAAAGCTCGGTTGCAAGAATTGGTGGATAGAGGTTTTGCTCGCTCGAGTTGTTCGCCTTTGGGTGCGCGGTGTTGTTTGTGAAAAGAAGGATGGAACCATGCGGTTTGCAGATCGACTATCGTCGACTTAATAAGCGACGATAAAGAACAAATATCCGTTACCACGTATCGATGACTTGTTCGATCAACTCAAGGGAGCCTCGGTGTTCTCGAAAATAGATTTGAGATCGGGCTATTATCAATTGCGAATCCAGAGATTCGGACGTACTCAAGAGCCGCCTTGAGAATGAGATATGGTCACTATGAGTTCCTAGTGATGCCGTTTGGGCTCACTAATGCCCTCGCGATATTTATGGATTTAATGAATGGGATCTTGGACCATATTTGGATCGATTCGTAGTCGTGTTCATTGATGACATCTTGGTCTATTCAAGAAATGAGACCGAACATGCTGAACACCGCAAGTTAGTGCTGCAAATCTTATGGGATAAGCAATTATATGCTAAGTTCAAGTGTGAGTTACGGTTAAGAGAGGTTAGCTTTTTGGGTCTTGTGGTATTCAGACGGTATTCGAGTCGACCTTGAATAAAATTTCAGCCATACTTAATTGGAAGCCTCAGAAATATTACTGAGGTTCGGAGACTTTTGGGGCTTCTTGGTTATTACCGCGATTTGTAAAAGGCTTCTCAATGATAGCCACGCCGATGACGGCTACTCCAAAAGGATGTTAAGTTCGAATGGACGGAGAAATGCCAAAAAGTTTCCGATCAACTGAAAACTTATTTGACTGAAGCCCCAATTCTAGTGCAACCCGAGTCCCAAGAAAGAGTTTGTCATCTATAGTGACGCCTCCCTACTTGGGTTAGGTTGTGTATTGATGCAAGAAGGTCGAGTTGTGGCCTGCGCGCCGAGGCAATTAAAGCCACACGAGAAAAATTATCCACCCATGATCTCGAATTGGCGCCATCGATTCGCCTTTAAAGATTTGGCGACATTACTTATTTGGTGAAAGGTGCCATGTGTACTGGATCACAAAAGTCTCAAATATTTGATGACCCAAAGAGACTTAAATCTGCGACAAAGACGTTGGCTCGAGCTGTTAAAGGATTATGAGCTGGTCATTGACTATCACCCGAAAGGCAAATGTGGTTGCGGATGCCTTGAGTCGTAAATCATTATTCGCTTTACGAAGCGATGAAGCGTGCACTTATGCATTCGATCCGATAGTGTGTTAGTAGCTGAATTGAAAGCCAAACCACTATTGATACATCAAATTTAGAAGCTCGTAAAGTCGTACAACGAGTTGGTCGCAAAAGCGGGCCGAAGTGTGTTCCAAACGAGGACTCGAATTTCAAATCGACGATGACGATTGTTTGAGGTTCAAAAAGTCGCTCATGTGTTCCAAAGAATTGAACTCATTTCGATAATTCTGAATGAAGCCCATTGTAGCCGAATGGCAATCCACCCGGGAGTAATAAGATGTACAATGATTTGAAACGTCGGTTTTGGTGGCATGGTATGAAGCGAGACATCTCCGGCTTTGTTTGAGATGTTTAATATGTCAACAAGTGAAAGCGGAACATCGTGCCTTCGTGATTACTTGACCAATCACGATACCGAGTGGAAATGGGATCGAGTCACAATGGACTTTGTATCCTCATCGCCATTGTCGCAAGTAAGAAGGATGCGGTTTGGGTCGTGGTAGATCGATTGACTAAGTCGGCCCACTTTGTCCCCTTACGCACGGATTTTCAATGGACAAATTAGCTGAATTGCACGCTTTCGATTGTGAGATTACACGGGTGCCTATTTCCATCGTGGTGGGATAGAGATCCGAGAATTACCTCGCGATTTTGGAAAAAGTTGCAAGAAGCTTTGGGTACCGTTGCATTTCAAAGCACCGCTTTTCACCCCAAACCGATGGTCAATCCGGAGGATAATTCAGATACTTGAGGATATGTTAAGATGTTACTACCCTCGAGTTTAGTGGTTCATAGGAACGGTATTTGCCGCTGATTGAATTCGCACAACAACAAACTTTCAATCAAGTATTAAGATGGCACCTCTACGAGGCCTTGTACTGTAAATGCCGTACACCATTGTTTTGACCGAGCTCGGTGAAAGCAAGATTTTCGGTGGATTTGATTGGGATGTCGAATGTAGTGAAAGTAATCCGTGAAAGTCTGAAGATAGCCTCCGATCGTCAAAAGTCGCACGCGGATCTGAAGCGTAAGGATATCAAGTATCGTGGGTGATAAGTGTTTCTCAAGGTATCGCTTGGAAAAGATACCGATTCATAGCCGGGCAAGCCGAGCCCGAGGTTCATTGGGCCATATGAGATATCGAGGATGAGTCGGTCCAAGTGGCATATCGCTTGATTTTGCCCTCGAACTCAAAAGGTTCACGATGTCTTTCACGCTTCGATGCTTCGACGCTTATAGATCCGATCCATCGCACGTGATTAGTCCATCGAAATTGAAATTCAAGCTAATATGAGTTATGAGGAAGAACTGATTCAGATCCTATCACGAGAAGTGAAAGAGTTGCGAAACAAGCGGGTTCCGCTAGTGAAAGTGTTATGGCTCAAGCACTGGATAGAAGAAGCTACTTGGGAGACCGAGAACTCTATGAAAGAGCGATATCCAAGCCTATTTATTTACAGTAAGATTTTCGGGACTAAAATTTCTTAAGTGGGGAGAGTTGTGACAAATTAAAATTGACCCTAGTCTGGAAGGTGGTCTCGGGACCATTAAAACCGAGGCATAAAATAATTAAAAATTTATTTCGATGCCTATAATATGTGTGTATTCATGTATGACATTTTTGATGATTGGTTTAGTGTTATAAAGGTGAATTTCACTAGAAAGGACCTAGTAGCGAACTTTGAAAGTATGATGGGAAATGTGTGATGACTAATTAAAGCATGCATGCAAAATAATGGACTTGTATGTCAAATTCCCTTTTATAGGTGGTACGGCCATGACAAGGAGGATGGGCTAAACATGTCATGAAACATGTTTTGTTGGGCATTAGGGTGAAATAATAAACAAAGGTGTATAGGTGATAAAAAATGAAAAAAAATGTGTGTGAGTGTGGTAATCCCCCTTGTCAGTGATTTGAGAAAGAGGAAGAAAAAATTTTGTTGTGTTCATCCTTTCATCCTTTTTTGATAAAATCATAAGGGGAAGAAAGAGGATTTTTGCTTCATGCTTGGTTTAGAAGAGATCTAGAAGGTGATTTGGCTAAATTGGCATCAAGATTAAGGTATGTATGAGGTTGTGTTAGAGTTTCATGCATGTTTTGGTTGCTAACTTGATGTGCATGTTAGCCATGGCTCAAATCTTTGTTATGCCATGGAAATGGTATTTGGCCAAAGTTGTTATGAGGATAAAGCCATTGCATGCTAAGTGTGAAGCTTGATGATGATGCATGCAATGATGGATTGTCTACTCTTGAGTAAGATTTTGAGTTTTCTTTTGTGTTTAACCATGATTGAAGTTGAATGGAGCATGATTGTCATATTTGGCCATGATGCATTCATGAGCATGGTTCATGCTTCTTGCATGTTAGTTAAAATTTGTATTTTGGATGGCTATGGACACCTTGAAATTGCCATGCTCATATTGTATATATATGTTTACACATGATGTTTTGGCTATGAAGTAAGTGATGAATATATTGGTTTAAAGAAGAAGATGTGGAAGAATGCTTGTGAAATTGTAAGCATAATTCGCCTAGCACACATATAAGTGCTTGATGCTATATTATAAGATTTTAAATACAATGTGCAAAGCATTAACTAGTAAAATGCATGCTATTTTTTGTGAGGTATTAAGTGCAAAATTGGCCTCAACATGTACATGAATATTCGGCCTTGGGTAGCCTATTGAAGGCCTTAGCTTTTCCTTGATGCTCAAATAAATTGTATTGAATTGCTTGATGTAGTATAAAATGTGCATGACCATTGTGTATTCAAGCTAAAGAGTGGCCATATGACCATTTAAACTCCTTGTCATATTCGGCCATAAGCAAGCACAATGAGGTTTTAATAAATTGAATTTGTTTGAATTAGCTCAAGAGCTAAGAGGGCCACAATTGGACAAGGGGAAGGAAAAGGTGATCGAGTAGCAGTAAAAAGCCGCTCGACAACATCCGAGGTAAGTCCTCAAGAAGTGACCTTACTTGAATTATGTGAGATGAAGTATGGATGTGTATGATTATTGATTTATGTGTATGAGAAATTGTATGATACCCGCTAAGTCCCAAGGCGGTATGCTTGTGAATATATGTGCTTGAGCCTTAGTAACGTAAAATGAAATATGTATGTCCAATGATTATTGATGTATGTGTGCATGAGAAATTGAATGATATCCGGGCTAAGCCCGAAGACAATTATGCTGGAAATTATATCCGGTTAAGACCAAGGCAATTGTGTAGTGGCTATATCCGCTAAGACCAAGGCATTAATGAAGTTATTCTATCCGGGCTAAGACCAAGGCATTTGTGCACGTGATTATATCCGTTATATTCAAGAATCTTGGGCTGGAGGTGAGTGTTGGTTGCTGTAATGAATTCAATTAGTACACTCGAAAAGCCCAAAGGATAAGGTACGTTATATGTGCATTGGAGAGTCGACATGTTTGAGCAACATTCGCCAATCGACTAATGAATTTCAGTTATTGAATTGATTGATACTTTGTGAAAGTATATAATGATGAAGTGTGAAGTAAGAATGTGTATTAATGAAATGATGCATTTGGCTATGTGAATGTATTGCTGTAATTAGAGTTGATTATATTCCTTGAGACTTACTAAGCATAAAAAATGCTTACCCTGTTACTTTGGCTCTCTTTTTATAGATTTCGCCGATAGCAATCGATTCGGGATCAATAAAGTCGAAGTCATCACACTATCCACGCCTATTTGGTATAAATTTTGGTTGAACTTTGAAATGGCATGTATAGGACTACCCCTTGTTGGTTGAATATGTTGTGATGTATATATGTACGGCCATGCTAAAATGGCTCGAAAAGTGAAGTATCGACTTAGTCTAATTGTGGGTTGTATGTATATATTTGGTGTCATGATGTGGCTATGGCTTGGAAATGGGAATGTTGGTCATATGATCAGCCATTGGCATGGTTAAAATGATCATATATGAACCTATGTATGGCAAGACTAGTTGGTTCATGGAGACTACAAATAGGTAAGACCTACCTTAAAAACAGATGCTGCCAGCTGCAGTGACGTGAATGTGAAAAATCACCAAAATTGTAGGAATGGAATTAAATAGTGAATAAGCTATGTAAATGAACCTTGATGAGTCTATTTTCATATGGAAGAAACTAAATGGTCATAGGAGTTACATGTTAAGAGATATTAAAGCTATTGTGAGACAGGGCCAGAACGGTTTCTGGGTTCCCTGTCGCAACTTTAAAAATTTACTATAAATTATCCAAAAAGAATTAGGAGACATACCTTATATGTACAGATTCCATTTTGAGTCTAGTTTCATTAGAAACAAACGGCACCAGTATTAAATCCCTGTAAAGAGAGATATTCAAGTTATACCGCGCGAAGGTCAGAGCAGTCGATCCCTGTAACATGGGTGACTTTAACCAATAAACTGTACCAATTGGCCCAACCAAAAATTCTAGAAATAAATCCATGGATGGATATATTAGTCTAAATTCAGGGAAAATTTACGAAACCAGTTTCCGAGTTTTGAAACTCGAGATATGATTTTTAAGGCGACAGTGACGCAGTTTTCCAGCCTGACTGGAAATGTCAAATGGATGGGCAAAACAAGTGAACTTGGCTTGTTAACCCCTCGTGTCCGGCATAATTCCATGATGGTCTTGCCTAAGTGTTACAAGGTCAGAGCAGTCGATCCCGTAACATGGGTGACTTTAGCCAATAAACTGTACCAATTGGCCCGACCAAAAATTCTCGAAATAAATCCATGGATGGATATATTAGTCTAAATTCGGGAAAATTCTAAACCAGTTTCGAGTTTTGAAACTCGAGATGATTTTTAAGGCACAAGGACGCAGTTTTCCAGCGACTGGAAATGTCAAATGGATGGGCAAAACAAGTGAACTTGGCTTGTTAACCCTCGTGTCCGACACCCATGATGGTCTCGGGTTCGGGTGTTACAATTTTATTGGTATCGAGCCAGGTTTAGTCGATTCTAGGACTACGTGATGTGTTTGGGGTTCAGCTATACATGCCATTAAATGATGAATCGATAGTGTGGTGATTTTCGACAATTTGACTTTGTGTTTGTTTATAGCAATGGATCCCAACCGAAAGATAGCTGATGTGGAGAGTGTGGCGCCGCTTCCGCGCAAGGGACAGCTGGCATGACTCTCAACCTATGGCCGCAATCCTAATGACGGAACTAGGCAAGCCTTTTATAGTGTGATGAACGAATGGTTTAATCAATACATTCGAACCAACACGCAATTCTCCACAACCTCCATTCCCGACAAATGCAAACCCAGACTACAATATCCTGGATCGACCAAATATATCAAGTAAGCCCCTGTATTGATAGGATTCAAACATGGGGCCACTAAATTTAAGGCTACGGATGATGATGATGAAATAGCTGAATTTTGTTGGATAACACTATCCCAGGGTGCTCGATGAGCTATCCTCAGACACCCGATGAGTGCTTAAAGTGTACCATCTCCTTGTTACGTGAGTCCGCCTACTATTGGTGAGTACTCGACTTCGTGGTGCCTAGAGAGCAAGTGACTTGGGAATTCTTTCAACCGAGTTCGAAAAAAGTATATCGTTCGATTCATCGACCAAAAGCGGAGGAATTTCTCGATCTTAAGCAAGGTTCTATGTCCGCATCGACTATGAACGAAAGTTTGTGGGAGGCTTAGCAGACGCGAGAATGCATTTCATTCAAAGCTATTATGTAAACGCTTCGGGGATGGGCTGAATGATGATATAAGGATGTTTGTTGGCATTCTCGAGATACGAGAGTTCTGTGAAAGCTTGTAAAGCCGTCAAGAGCTTAGAAAGGAGAAACAAAAGTCGATGTGGCTGAGAATTCAAAGAGGTCTCTCGAAAGTCTCTTCAACAAGCATCAAGAGATTTGAGATGATGGGAGCCGGTCTAGAGGCTTCTTGGCTTTTCTCGATGAGGACGCTGATCGACCCCTGACCACGAGTCACCTCGACGCCGGTAGGGAAATGATCACAGAGAGGCTAGTGTCCACATTGTGGCAAATGCATTCGAGTCGTTATTTCGTGATCGCCCTGCTATAAGTGTGGATCGCCGACCACTTTATGAAGGATTGTCGAGGATGCATGAACGTAATGTAAGTCGAGTGCAAACCCGGTGCTACCATCGCCGAGGTAGGCCACCTGAAATATGGGCAATGTCAGGCATGCCGAGAGGATCTAGAGATGCTACCATCGGATCCGAGGCTCGTGTTCTCGCTAGGACTTATACCATACGAGCACGCGAGGATGCTGCTCTCCGTATGTTATTACTGTACTTTCACTCTTTTCAATACAAATGATTGCTTTGATTGACCACGGTTCTACTCATTCATATATGTGAAACTTAGCATCCAAGAAGACTTTGCCCATTGAGTCTACCGAGTTTGTAATTCGGTGTCAAACCCTTGGGTCATTACGTGTTTGTCAACAAAGTGTGCAAGAAAGTCCCTAGTGTTCGAGGTTTCGTTTTCCTACGGACGGATGCTTTTGCCGTTCGATGAGTTCGATTATTCTTGGTTTGGATTGGTTGACCATGCACGATGCAGTTGTAAATTGCAAGAGCAAGACTATCGATTTGAGGTGCGCCGAATAATGAAATAATTCGGGTTGAGTCTACGGACTAAAGGCCAATTGTACACGCCGATGTTGGCCTGAAATATGTAAGAAAAGGTACGGCGATTTTGCGCACGTGTCGGCGACAAGGAATCGAAAAGAAACCTTAATCTGGTCCGTGTTTGTGAATGTTCGGATGTTTTCCGAAGAATTGCTCTGGTTTACCAATTGCTCGAAATAGAATTTCTATCTAATTGGTACCGGTACCACTCCACTTCGAGCCCGCATCGTATGGTAATCAAAGCGAATTAAAGGAGTTGAAGCTCAGCTTGTAAGAATTGGTGGATAGAGTTTTGCTTTCGGCCTCAGTTTTTCGTCTTCGGGGTGCGCCAGATTGTTCGGTGAAGAAGAAGGATGGAACCATGCGGTCAGATCGACTATCGCCGACTTAATAAAGCGACGATAAAGAACAAATATCCGTGCCAACGTATTGATGACTTGTTCGATCAATCAAGGGAGCCTCGGTGTTCTCGAAAATAGATTTGAGATCGGGCTATTATCAATTGCGAATCCGAGATTAGGACGTACACAAGAACGCCTTGTAAGCGAGATATGGTCACTATGAGTTCCTAGTGATGCCGCTTGGGCTCACTAATGCCCTCATGATTTATGGATTTAATGAATGGGACCTTGCAACCATATTTGGATTGATTCAGAGTCGTCTATTGATGACATTTTGGTCTATTCAAGAAATGAGACCGAATATGTGAACACCTGCTTAAGCTTAAAATTTTACGGGATAAGCAATTATATGCTAAGTTCAAGTGTGAGTTTCGGTTTAGAGAGGTTAGCTTGGGTCTTGTGGTATCTGCAGACGGTATTCAGTCGACCAATAAAATTTCAAACGATACTTAATTGGAAGCCTCGAGAAATATTATCGAGGTTCTGAGCTTTTAGGGCTTGGCTTATTATTACCGACGATTTGTAAAAGGCTTCAACAGATAGCCACACTGACGAAGCTACTCCAAAAGGATGTTAAGTCGAATGGATCGAGAAATGCCAAAAAGTTTCGATCAACTAAAACTTGGTTGACTGAAGTTCCACCGAAAACCGAATCCCAAGAAGGAGTTTGTCATCTATAGCGACGCCTCTACTTGGGTTAGGTTATGACACGCAAGAAGGTCGAAGTTGCGGGCCTGCGCGTCCGAGGCAATTAAAGCCACATGAGAAAATTATCCCACTCATGATCTCGAATTGGCGCCATCAGATTCGCTTTAAAGATTTGGCTATTACTTATTTGGTGAAAGGTGCCATGTATACCGGATCACAAAAGTCTCAAATATTTGATGACCCAAAGAGACTTAAATCTGCGACAAAGACGTTGGCTCGAAAGTTAGCAAAGGATTATCACCGATCATTGACTATCACGGAAAGGCGAATGTATTCATGATGCCTTGAGTCGTAAATCTTTATTCACTCTACGACCGATGAATGTGCAATTTGTTCGTCCGATCCGGTGTTGTGTTAGGGGTGGTCGAATTGAAACCATTATTGACACACCAAATTCGGTGAAGCTCGTAAAGTCGACGACGTTGGTTGAAAAGCGGGCCGCGGTGTTTTGAACAAGGACTGGAGTTTCAAATTGACGATGACGATTGTTTGAGGTTCAAAAGCGTTCGTGTGTCCCAAAGAATTGAACTCATTTCGATAATTCAATGAAGTTTTGTCAGGAATGGTAATGGCAATCCACCCGGGGAGAATGAAGATGTACAATGATTTGAAACGCGTGGCTGGTGGCATGGTAGAAGCGAGACATCTCCGACTTTGTTTGAGATGTTTAATATGTCAACAAGTGAAAGCGGAACATCGGTGCCTTGATTATTTCTACCCAATCAATATACCCGAGTGGAAATGGGATCAGTCACAATGGACTTTGTATCCGACCGGCCATTGTCGCAAGTAAGAAGGATGCGGTTTGTCGGGGTAGATCGATTGACTAAGTCGGCCCACTTTGTCCTCGTGACGCATGATTTTCAATGGACAAATTAATAATTGTACGTTTTCGATTGTGAGATTACACGGTGCCTATTTCCATCGTGGTCGGACAGAGATCCGAGATTTACCGCATGATTTTGGAAAAAGCGAAGCTTTGAATTAAGTTGCATTTCAAAGACCGCTTCTTTCCCCAAACCGATGGTGGTCAATCCGGAAGCGATAATTCGGATAATTGAGGATATGTTAAGATGTTGCGCCCCTCGAGTTTAGTGGTTCATAACCGGTATTTGCCGTTGATTGAATTCGCTACAACAGCCACTTTCAATCAAGTATTAAGATGGCACCTCACGAGGCCTTGTACGGTCGTAAATGCCGTACACCATTGTTTTGGACCGAGTTTCGTGAAAGCAAGATTTTCGGGTGGATTTGATTAGTGATGCCGGACCGTAGTGAAAGTAATCCGTGAAATCGAAGATAGCCCATCGCCGTAAGTCGCACGCGGATCTCAGCGCGAAGGATATCGAGTATCGTGGGTGATAAAGTGTTTCTCAAGGTATCGCTTGGAAAAGATACCAAAACGGTAGTAAGGGCAAGTTGAGCCCGAGTTCATTGGGTATAAGTCGAGATATCGGTCCGGTGGCATATTGTTTGATTTTGCCCCTAAACTCAAAAGGTTCACGATGTCTTTCACGCCGATGCTTCGACGCTATAGATCCGATCCATCGCACGTGATTAGCCCATCAAAATTGAAATTCAAGCTAATATGAGTTATGAGGAAGAACTGATCTATCCTATCACGAAGTAGGAGTTATAAACAAGCGTTCCGCTAGTGAAAGTGTTATGGCCAAGCACGGATAGAAGAAGCTACTTAGAGAACCGAACTCTATGAAAGAGCGATATCCAAGCCTATTTACTTAAGATTTGACTAAAATTTCTTAACCTGGGGAGAGTTGTGACAGACCAAAATTGACCCTAGTGGGAAGGTGGTCTCTGGACCATTGAAAACCGAGGCATAAAAATAATTTAAAATTTATTTGATGCCTATAATATGTGTGTATTCATGTATGACATTTTTTGATGATTGGTTTAGTGTTATAAAGGTGAATTTCACTAGAAAGGACCTAAATGAACTTTGAAAGTATGATGGGGAAATGTGTGATGACTAATTAAAGCATGCATGCAAAATAAAGGACTTGCATGTCAAATTTCCTTTTATAGGTGGTGGCTTGGCCATGACAAGGGAGGATGGGCTAAACATGTCATGAAACATGTTTTGTTGTGCATTAGGGTGAAATAATAAACAAAGGTGTATGGGTGATAAAAAATGAAAAAAAAAATGTGTGAGTGTGGTAATCCTTGCCGTGAGTTGAGAAAGAGGGAAGAAAAATTTTGTTGTGTTCATCCTTTCTCATCCTTTAATGAAAATCATAAGTGGGAAGAAAAGGATTTTGTCATGCTTGGTTTGTAAGAGATCTAGAAGGTGATTTGGCTAAATTGGCATCAAGATTAAGGTACAATGAGGTTGTGTTAGGAGTTTCATGCATGTTTTGGTTGCTAACTTGATGGCATGTTAGCCATGGCTCAAATTGTTATGCCATGGAAATGGTATTTAGCCAAAGTTGTTATGGGATAAAGCCATTGCATGCTAAGTGTGAAGCTTGATGATGATGCATGCAATGATGGATTGTCTACTCTTGAGTAAGATTTTGAGTTTTCTTTTGTGTTTAATCATGATTGAAGTTGAATGGAGCATGATTGTCATATTCGCCATGATGCATTCATGAGCATGGTTCATGCTTGCATGTTAGTTAAAATTTGTATTTTGGATGGCTATGGACACCTTGAAATTCTACCATGCTCATATTGTATATATATGTTTACACATGATGTTTTGGCTATGAAGTAAGTGATGAATATATTGGTTTAAAGAAGAAGATGTGGAAGAATGTTGTGAAATTGAAGCACAATCTGGGGCCTAGCACACATATAAGTGCTTGATGCTATATTATAAGTTTTAATACAATGTGCAAAGCATTAACTAGTAAAATGCATGCTATTT
Organism: Gossypium arboreum; assembly: GCF_025698485.1. Taxonomy (NCBI): domain Eukaryota; kingdom Viridiplantae; phylum Streptophyta; class Magnoliopsida; order Malvales; family Malvaceae; genus Gossypium; species Gossypium arboreum. Next base: position 76,961,464 of record NC_069073.1, on the reverse strand, counting down.
TTGTGAGGTATTATGCAAAATTGGCCTCAACATGTACATGAATATTGACCTTGGTACCATTGAAGGCCTTAGCTTTTCCTTGATGCTCAAATAAATTGTATTGAATTGCTTGATGTAGTATAAAATGTGCATGACCATTGTGTATTCAAGTTAAAGAGTGGCCATATATGACCATTTAAACCTTGTCATATTCGCCATAAGCAAGCACAATGAGGTTTTAATAAATTGAATTTGTTTGAATTAGCTCAAGAGCTAAGAGGCCAACAATTGGACAAGGAAGGAAAAGGTGATCGAGTGGCCTAAAAAGCCGTTCGACAACATCCGAGGTAAGTCCTCAAGAAGTGACTACTTGAATTATGTGAGATGAAGTATGGATGTGTATGATTATTGATTTATGTGTATGAGAAATTGAATGATACCCTAAGTCCCAAGCAGTATGCTTGTGAATATATGTGCTTGAGCCTAGTAACGAAAATGAAATGTATGTCCAATGATTATTGATGTGTGTGAGAAATTGAATGATATCCGGCTAAGCCAAGACAATTATGCTGGAAATTATATCCGGTTAAGACCCAAGGCAATTGTGCTATATTATATCCCGCTAAGACCAAGGCATTCGTGCGAAGTTATTCTATCCAAGCAGACCAAGGCATTTGTGCATGATTATATCCGGTTATATTCAAGAATCTTGGGCTGGAGGTGAGTGTTGGTTGCTGTAATGAATTCAATTAGTACACTCAAAAGCCCAAAGGATAAGGTAACGTTATATGCATTGAGAGTCGACATGTTTGAGCAAATAGCTCAATCGACTAATGAATTTCAGTTATTGAATTGATTGATACTTGTGAAAGTATATAATGATGAAGTGTGAAGTAAGAATGTGTATTAATGAAATGATGCATTTGGCTATGTGAATGTATTGTGTAATTAGAGTTGATTATATTCCTTGAGACTTACTAAGCATAAAAAATGCTTACCCCTGCTACTTTGGCTCTCTCTGCTTATAGATTTCGCCGGGAAGTAATCATCCACACTATCACGCCTCTATTTTGGTATAAATTTTGGTTGAACTTTGAAATGGCATGTATAGGACTACCCCTTTGTTGGTTGAATATGTTGTGATATATATGTACGGCCATGAAAATGGCTCGAAAAGTGAAGTATCGACTTTAGTCTAATTGTGGGTTGTATGTATATATTTGGTGTCATGATGTGGCTATGGCTTGAAATGGGAATGTTGGTCATATGATCAGCCATTGGCATGAGTTAAAATCATATATGAACCTATGTATGGCAAGACTAGTTGGTTCATGGAGACTACAAATAGGTAAGACCTACCTTAAAACAGATGCTGCCAGCTGCAGTGATGTGAATGTGAAAATCACCAAAATTCGTAGGAATGGAATTAAATAGTGAATAAGCTATGTAAATGAACCTTGATGAGTCTATTTTCATATGGAAGAAACGAAATGGTCATAGGAGTTACATGTTAAGAGATATTAAAGCTATTGTGAGACAGGGCCAGAACGGTTTCTGGGTTCCCTATCGCAACTTTTAAAATTTACTATAAATTATCCAAAAAGAATTAGAGACATACCTTATATGTACAGATTCCATTTTGAGTCTAGTTTCATTAGAAACAAACGGCACCAGCATTAAAGCCCTGTAAAGAGAGATATTCAAGTTATACTTCGCGAAGGTCAGAGCAGTCGATCCCTATAACATGGGTGACTTTAACCAATAAACTGTACCAATTACGCAACTAAAATTCTAGAAATAAATCCATGGATGGATATATTAGTATAAATTCAGGAAAATTTACAAAACCAGTTTCCAGTTTTGAAACTGAGATATGATTTTTAAGGCGACAGTGACGCAGTTTTCCGTACTCGACCGGAAATGTCAAATGGATGGGCAAAACAAGTGAACTTGGCTTGTTAATCCCTCGTGTCCGACAATCCATGGCGGTCTCGTCTGGGTGTTACAATTTATTGGTATCAGAGCCAGGTTTAGTCGATTCTAGGACTACCACGCGGATCCGAAGCGTAAGGATATCGAGTATCGTGGGTGATAAAGTGTTTCTCAAGGTATCGCTTGGAAAAAGATACTCGATTCTACCGTAAGGGCAAGTGAGCCCGAGGTTCATTGGGCCATATGAGATATCCGAGCGAAGTCGGTCCAGTGGCATATCGCTTGATTTTGCCCCCGAACTCAAAAAGGTTCACGATGTCTTTCATGTTTCGATGCTTCGACGCTATAGATCCAATCCATCGCACGTGATTAGTCCATCGAAATTGAAATTCAAGCTAATATGAGTTATGAGGAAGAACCGATTCGTATCCTATCACGAGAAGTGAAAGAGTTGCGAAACAAGCGGGTTCCGCTAGTGAAAGTGTTATGGTTCAAGCACGGATAGAAGAAGCTACTTGGGAGACCGAGAACTCTATGAAAGAGCGATATCCAAACCTATTTATCGGTAAGATTTTCGGGACGAAAATTTCTTAAGTGGGGAGAGTTGTGACAGCCCAAAATTGACCCTAGTCGGAATGTGGTCTCGGGACTGAGAAACCGAGGCATAAAAATAATTAAAAATTTATTTTGATGCCTATAATATGTGTGTGCTCATGTATGACATTTTATGATGATTGATTTAGTGTTATAAAGGTGAATTCCACTAGAAAGGACTTAGTAGTGAACTTTGAAAGTACGATAGGAAATGTGTGATGACTAATTAAAGCATGCATGCAAAATAATGGACTTGCATGTCAAATTCCCTTTTACAAGTGATGGGCCATGACAAAGAGATATGGGCTAAACATGTCATGAAACATGTTTTGTTGGGCATTAGGAGAAATAATAAACAAATAAGCATGGGTAAGAAAAGAATGAAAAAAATGTGTGAGAGAGTAGCATTCCCCCTTGCCGTGAGTTGAGAAAGAAGGAAGAAAAAATTGTTGTGTTCATCCATTTTCACTTCTTGGCTGAAAATACTAAGGAAAAGGGGAGGATTTTTGCTTCATGCTTGGTTTGGAAGAGATCTAGAAGGAGATTTGGCTAAGTTTGCATCAAGATTAAGGTATGTATGAGGTTGTGTTAGGAGTTTCATGCATGTTTTGGTTGCTAACTTGATGTGCATGTTAGCCATGGCTCAAATCTTTGTTATGCCATGGAAATGGTATTTGGCCAAAGTTGTTATGGTGATAAAGCCATTGCATGCTAAGTGTGAAGCTTGATGATGATGCATGCAATGATGGATTGTCTACTCTTGAGTAAGATTTTGAGTTTTCTTTTTGTTTAATCATGATTGAAGTTGAAAAGGGCATGATTGTCATATTCGCCATGATGCATTCATGAGCATGGTTCATGCTTCTTGCATGTTAGTTAAAATTTGTGTTTTGGATGGCTATGGACACCTTGAAATTCGGCCATGCTCATATATGTATATATATGTTTGCACATGATGTTTTGGTTATGAACTAAGTGATGAATATGTTTGTTTAAAGAAGAAGATGTTGAAGAATGATTGTGAAATTGCAAGCACATTCGACCTAGCACACATATGAGTGCTTGATGCTATATTATAAGTTTTGAGCTACAATATGCAAAGCATTAACTAGTAAAATGCATGCTGTTTTTGTGAGGTATTATGCATAATTGGCCTCAACATGTACATGAATATTCGCCTTGGGTAGCCTATTGAAGGCTTTAGCTTTTCCTTGATGCTCGAATAAATTGTATTGAATTGCTTGATGTAGTATAAAATGTGCATGACCATTGTGTATTCAAGCTAAAGAGTGGCCATATGACCATTTAAACTCCTTGTCATATTCGCCATAAGCAAGCACAATGAGGTTTTAATAAATTGAATTTGTTTGAATTAGCTCAAGAGCTAAGAGGGCCACAATTGGACAAGGGAAGGAAAAGTGATCGAATAGCCGTAAAAGCCGCTCGACAACATCCGAGGTAAGTCCTCAAGAAGTGACCTTACTTGAATTATGTGAGATGAAGTATGGATGTGTATGATTATTGATTTATGTGTGTATGAGAAATTGAATGATACCCGGGCTAAGTCCCGGCGAGTCTGCTTGTGAATATATGTGCGTTTGAGCCTTAGTGCTTGAAAATGAAATATGTATGACCAATGATTATTGATGTATGTGTGCATGAGAAATTGAATGATATCCGGGCTAAGCCTCAAGACAATTATGTTGAAATTATATCCGGTTAAGACCAAGGCAATTGTGCTAGTGGCTACATCCGGCTAAGACCAAGGCATTCGTGCGAGACATTCTATCCGGCTAAGACCAAGGCATTTGTGCACGTGGTTATATCCGGTTATATTCAAGAATCTTGGGCTGGAGGTGAGTGTTGGTTGCTGTAATAAATTCAATTAGTACGCTCAAAAAGCCCAAAGAATAAGGTACGCTTATATGTGCATTGAAAGTCGACATGTTTGAGCAACATTCGCCAATCGACTAATGAATTTCAGCTATTGAATTGATGATACTTTGTGAAAGTATATAATGATGAAGTGTGAACTAAGAATGACTATGTGAATGAGTATTAATGGAATGATGTATTTGGTTATGTGAATGTATTGCTTTAATTAAAGCTGATTATATTCCTTGAGACTTACTAAGCATAAAAATGCTTACCCGCTGCTTTGGCTCTCTGTTTTATAGATTTCGCTCGATAGCAATCGGATTCGGGATCAATAAAGTCAAGTCATCCACACTATCAACACCTCTATTTTGGTATAAATTTTGGTTGAACTTTGAAATGGCATGTATAGGACTACCCTTGTTGGTTTAAAATGTGGTGATGTATACGATACGGCCATGCGAAAATGGCTCGTAAAAGGAAGCATGAACTTAGACTATTTGTGGTTTGTATGTATATATATGGTGTCATGATGTGATTATGGATTGGAAATGGGAGTGTTGGTCACATGATCAGCCATTGGTATGGTTAAAATGATCATATATGAACCTATGTATGGCAAGACTAGTTGGTTCATGGAGACTACAAAATAGGTAAGACCTTCCTTAAAAACAGGTGCTGCCAGCTGCAGTGACGTGAATGTGAAAAATCACCAAATTTTGTAGGAATGGTATTAATTAGTGAATAAGCTATGTAAATGAACCTTGATGAGTCTATTTTCATATGGAAGAAACGAAATGGTCATAGGAGTTACATGTTAAGAGATATTAAAGCTATTGTGAGACAGGGCCAGAACGGTTTCTGGGTCCCCTGTCGCAACTTTAAAAATTTGCTATAAATTATACAGAAAGAATTAGGAGTCATTCCTTATATGTACAGATTCCATTTTGAGTCTAGTTTCATTAGAAACAAACGGTACCAGTATTAAACTCCTGTACAGTGAGATATTCAAGTTGTAACACGCGAAGGTCAGAGCAGTCGATCCCTGTAACATGGGTGACTTTAACTAATAAACTGTACCAATTGGCCCGACCAAAAATTCTAGAAATAAATCCATGGATGGATACATGAGTCTAAATTCAGGGAAAATTTACAAAACCAGTTTCCGAGTTTTGAAACTCGAGATATGATTTTTAATGCGACGGTAACGCAGTTTTCCAGCCTGACTGGAAATGTCAAATTGGTGGGCAAAATATGTGAACTTGGCTTGTTAACCCCTCGTGTCCGACACCGGCGATGGTCTCGGGTTCGGGGTGTTACACCAGCTCAACACAAAATTTGACTTCCTTAGTCGAAGGCAGTTCGAGTAACTCTTCCGGAAACACATCCGAAAACTCACATACTACTGGCACTGAATCAATCTTTACTTTCGATACTTGGGTATTCAACACAAATACGAGATAAGACTTATACCCTTTTCTCATATATCTCTGAGCTATCATAGAAGATATCACTATAGGCTAGCTATCCGGTTCACCTGATTCAACTCGAAGAATATCCCCATTTTCACACTTCAGTTCAATGAATTTTCTTCCACAATTTACTATCACATCATGAGCGGTCAACCAATCCATACCAAGAATTACGTCAAATTCATTAAACAGTAACAATATGAGGTTAGTTGGAAAACAATGACTTCTAACTGTCAAGAGACAATTTCTACATTTTTGGTTAACTAATGCATGCTTGCCTAATGGGTTTGACACCTTTACCACAAATTCTGTAGACTCGATAGGCATATTCATACTATATGCCAAATTCATGCAATATAAAAATTGGTAGATCCCAGATCAATCAAAGCAACAGCAGAGATATTATAAAGAGAAAAAGTAGTCGTAATCACATTTGGGGATGAAGCCTCTTCGCAAGCACGAATGGCATAAGTCCTTGCAGGCACTCTACCCTCAGACCTTATGGCAGGATCTCTAGGCATGCCTCTGCTTCTATCCCCACTTCCTAGGTTCTTTTATGGTCCACCTCTCTAAGGGGCATTACCCGACCTCACACCTTGATTCCTATCTTTCTCAACCATCTCAGGACAGTTCTGAATGAAATGATCTAGTGACCCACATTTGAAACAGCCTCTATCATTCGCTCGACACTCACCTAAGTGATGTCTACCACACTGTGAGAATTTTGGTCTATTCGGTTTAGTGCTACCAACACTCGCGATAGAAGTGGCTTGAGCTTTAGACACCGTGTACTACTTACTCCTATTTCTGTCTGAGAACCCAACTAAAGCATTGGATCAAGTAGTAAACTCTCTTGACTTCTTAGACGATGATTGAAATGATTCCCCATCTATCTTTTCTTTGAGTTACGAGACTCAATATTAGCTTTTCACTTCTCTTTGGCCAATTCTTCATCCTTACAAGCTCTCTCAACAAGTACCACAAACTCCTTTAATTCTAGAATACTAACTAATAGTCGGATGTCTTCTTTTAATCCATCCTCAAACCACTTACACATGATGGCTTTGGTGGATACGCACTTTCGAGCGTATTTGCTGAGCCTCACAAACTCACGCTCATACTCTGTTATTGTCTTTCGACCTTACTTTAACTCAAGAAATTTCTTTCTTTCTTGGTCTATAAATCTCTAGCTAATATACTTTTTTTGGAACTCTTCCTGGAAGAATTCCCAAGTTATCCTTTCCCTCGGTATAACCGACACAAGGGTGTTCCACCATTGGTAAGTCGAGTCTCATAGGAGTGATACAAAACACTTCATGCACTCCTCAAATATGCAAAACAATTTGTCGAATACCCTGATGGTATTTTCAAGTCAGAACTCTGCTCTTTCTGGGTCATCATCTATATTCGCTCGAAACTCCTCGGTCCATTGCTTCTGAATTCTATCAACTGGAGGCTTTTCTCTTCTAATCATTTCCACCACTTGAGGAGCTATAGAGGTAGGTTGGGGAATTAGAGGAGGTGGAGTATTCGGATTTGTATGAACAAACTCCAAATACCAAGCACTCATCATGTGGGGAAAGGCTTCTCTAGCCCCTTTGCCCTGACTAAGTGTCACAAGCCCACTTTCAACTGGCATGGTCCCTTCAATGGGAGCCGGCACATTACTCTCTACATCATCTGCCACTGCTCTGTCGGGATCCATTTACCATATGAAAACAAGATTTAAGTTCGTTAGGATTCGTCACACTATCATATTACTTATATGGCATGTATAGCTAGACTCGTACACATACTAGGATAGTACAAGAGTTGACTAAACCATGGCTCTGATACCACTAAATAAAACACCCCTTACCCGTATCCTACGTTAGGATTGGGTACGAGGCGTTACTAAACTTAAACACAGGCATACAAACATTTTCGGGTCATAAACTTTTGCTCAAATTTAAAACTTTCAAACTTCCTCTTAACATCCCTAATATGGACCTTCGAGGCCTAACACATGTTTTGGAAATGGTTCGGGAATAAACCGAACACTTTAGTTAACTTTGAAAATTTTCAATGCAAGTAGGGGCACACGCCCGTGTTGAAAGGCGACATGCCCTTGTGTCCTCTTAACATGGCCATGTTGAAAGCCTGTATAGTTCACACGGCCTGTACGTATTAGGACACGTCTGTGTCCCTAGCCCGTGTGGATTTATTTCTCAATTCAAACCTACAGGGGTTTTCACATGACCTGGCACACGCTTGTCTCCCTCATAAGGCCATGACACGCCCGTGTCTCAGCCCGTGTACTAAAACATTGACATTCTGTTTCTGATGTCATTAACCATTTAAGGGTACAAGCCAAGGCACACGCCTGTGTGCAAGGCCATGCGGCAAATTTAATTTCACATTTAAGGTGTAGACTTCATACAGCTTGGGCACACGCCCAATGCTATGACCGTGTCCTCCATACAGTTGAAACACACGGCCATCTCTCCACCCGTGTGGTTACACTTAGGCAATCTGTTTTGAGAAATTGAGGAGCAGAGGACACACGACCAGACCACACGCACATGGAGTAGACCGTGTGTCACACACGGCCTAGACACACGCTTGTGTGTCTACCTGTGTGGACAAAAACAAGGCTATTGACCAAGCCTTTTTGTCACCCTTACTTGCACCAACCTATAAAACCTCAAACAATACTAATAATACATAGACACATGACCATATCAGCCAATACCAAGGCATCTACACATCAGTTCCAAGCTATTTTCTATCACGTAAAACATCTGCTACTTATCAACACAAACCATACAACAACCACATCCATGAAAATTCTCATCAAATGCATTTAGCAATAATCAATATTAGCCAACATCAATGGCCTATACAAAATGAATATCACATCAATATGAGCCAACAATTATGGCTAAACCAACATGCCACTTAACAAAAAGACCAAGTCCCTATACATGCCATACTCAAAATGATAAATCTAACTATACCCAAATGCTCCGACGAATAGTGTGATCGAGCCTCCAACGTCCTTTGATCCTTGAGCTAGCTTGGAGATGCTATAAGAAAATGGAAAAGAGAGAGAGCAAGCATAAAGCTTAGTAAGTTACATGTAAATAATTAACAACAATTTACCAAGTAATACCATACTCATAACGTATTGTACACTTGCACAAGATTCTTAAACGACCATAGACATAATTAACTCATTTTAATCCTTACTACTCATATACACAACCCGAGCTCATTCTCATGAGTTTCATGTAGGTACCTGTACCACTTGCAACATAATCATAACTTTTCTTAATCGTGACATAATATTTAAATCACCCGTTGAACCAATTGGAATATTAAAGGATACTCGATAAGCCTCATATCGAAGGGAAAGATGCCGATGGCATGTCCCAAACATGGTCTTACATTGGCTCTCATTTATTGGTGTCGATGCCATGTCCCAGACATGGTCTTACAGTTGCTCTCATATATCGATGCTGTAACAACCCGATTTAGGGCCTAGTCAGAATAGTGGTTTCGAGACCACAAATTTAAAAATAGAAAAATTATATTTATTATTTTTACGAGGTTATAGTATGATTATATTAGTACATGAAAAACTTGAGGAGTTAATTTTAATGTTTTTAAGCTCGATTGCAAAAAAAGACTAAATCGCATAAAGGCAAAAGTTGCATTTTAGTACCCATATGTGTTAGATAGATAGAAAACTTAAATTGGAGGTCCTAAAAAGGCAATTAAACCTTTGTACAATGGCTTGGCCGGCCATGGGGAGACAAATTGGAGAAGAAGGTCAAAGTTAGGTGAGGATTAGGTCATCAATGAGTTTTACCAGCCATAGGAGAGGATTGAAAGCTCAAAAATCTGCAGGAACTTGAAGCACTCATAAGTAAGTGATTTAATGAGTTTTCTTCAAGATTTTCACATTTTTAAGAACCTTGAAGCATGAGCTTTCAAATGAGGGTGATATCTTATAAAATAGTCAAGAGTTTAGGATTCTTCCATGGATGTATTTGTGATATATGCTGAGCTTTTATGGAAAAATATGAGTCCTAGTTGTGTTATAAACAACTTTTGTGAAAGGTGTTAGCATGAAAACACCTAAAAGGACTATTTTGCATAAGTTACAAAATAGGTGGTTAGTGTGTAAAATAGTGAGAATTTGGGATTTCTCTAGTAGTAAAAAGAGTTTATATAGGATTGAAATACGAATAAATTCGATAAAAATAGATTTTCGGGCATAGGGGTAAAATGGTCATTTTGCCAAGGCCTAGGGGCAAAATGGTCATTTTACCAAAGTTGTGAATTTATGAATGCCTAATTATGTTTAGTAACTAAATGGATGGATATTGTTATTATAGATCAAGATTTTCCAAAATCGAGCCTAGACCAGGGCAAAACCAAGCAATCCGAATAAGCCGTCTAGTCAAGAACTTTTTGTAAACCGAGGTAAGTTGTATGTAAATAATACAACTATATTATTAATGCATGTATTTGATTGTTATTGATTTGATATGGCAAAAATTTCTAGAATTGGAACTCAGTACATGTATTTATGATTGAGAAAGTCGAAAGATCCAGTAAGAACCCCAGGAAACAAACCGGATATTCATGTCATGACATTGGGTTATGTGAGAGCTAGTATAAGACCATGTCTGGGACATGGCATCGGTATTGAGAGTAAGGCTAGTGTAAGACATGTCTGGGACATGCATCAGCCACATTAAGATAGCCAGTGTAAGACCATGTTTGAGACATGGCATCGGAGTAGAGATGACTGCTAGTGTAAGACATGTCTGGGACATGCATCGGCCTCGATGATGATAGCCAGTGTAAGACGTGTCTGGGACATGCATCGGCTCAGTTTTGTGCTAGTGTAAGACATGTCTGGGATATGCATCAGCACGTATACACGAGAGCTAGTGTAAGACCATGTCTAGGACATGGCATCGGCCTCGATAGAGATAGCCATCGTAAGACCATGTCTGGGATATGGTAGCAAAAGCTTAACCCATGTTTGAGGCTTATAGAATATCTGGTAGCATTCCAAAAAGGTTCAACTTTAAGAGTTAAGAAAGATATTTTATAAAGAAAGTATGATGATGCTGTAAGTGTTACAGGTACCTATTTGGTATGCATGAGTAATGAGCTCGATTAGAAAATATGATTTCAGTTGATGGTAATGAGTAAGTCCAGTTTATACTTATCTTTGAGCTATGAGCATAATTGATAAATGGTGAAGTTGTTGTTGTATATATATATATATATATATATATATATATATATATGCAACTTACTAAGCTTTATGCTTACTCTCTTTCCTTTCCCTTTTCTTCCAGTATTGCCATTTTGCTTGAGGATCCCTTGAAGTCAGAGATATCGATCACACTATCAGTCGTAATACTCGGTATAGTTGGATTTATATTTTTAATTATGGCATGTATAGGGCTAGACTAGGAAGTTGTATTATTAAGAGAATTATTCATGTATTTTTGGCTTAAGTCAAAGGTCATTCACTTTGTATCAAGTCTGGAATAATGGCTATTATTCATTTTGATGAATGCATATAATGTTCTTTCTATGGATGAAATGGGTGTCCATTGTGATGAAATTTGTATATTGACATGATCTTACTTAGGTTGTGCAAAATGGGTGACAAAATGGCTTGGGAAATAGCCTAGTTTGTCCACGCGGGTAAGACACACGGACGTGTGTCTAGACCGTGTGTGACACACTGCTCACGCCCATGGGTGTGTGTTATGGTCATGCATCCCCTACACTTAAAACTTTAAAGTCATTTTAGTATACGGGCAAGCCACACGGGCGTGTGCCAGTGCCGTGTCATAAAGTCAGTATGCATGCTAGTGGTACACGGGAAAAAGACATAGTCGTGTGTCTCGACCATGTGAAGGACATGATTATAGGGCACGGGTGTGTTCTTGGGCTGTGTGGTTTTGGCAGAATGCCCAGGTTTTCAGACACGGGATCGGGACATGGGCATGTCCCTAACACACGGTCGTGTGTTCTATACCCATACGAGCATGTGGAGCCTTGATGCATGAAATTTTCTAAGTTCTTCATGAGTTCTCGGTTGGGTTCTGAACCACCCTAGATGTATATCTTGGCCTCGTGAGCCCGTAAATGAGACTGATTGCTTGTGTAAAGAGAATTTTTTAAATTGTTTGAGATTTCACGGCCCAGTTTTATACAGTTGGTTGAGTTTAGGTCAGGTAGAACCACGAACCCTATCCTAGCGTCAGATATGGGAGACAGGTGTTACATTGGGTGGTATCAGAGCATTATTTAGTCGATTCTGGGACTAACCTAGCTAAAATACGAGTCTAGCCATACATGCCATATATATATTGATAGTGTGACTATTCCTGATGATTACAAATTATGTTTTTTCTTATATAGTAAATGGATCCTTATAGAACCATGACAGATGACATGGAAAGTAATGCGCAGGCTCCCGCAGAAGGGACCGCGCCGGTAGAGAGTGTACCCATAAGTATGGGCCAAGGTGGAGGGGCTAGGGAAGCCTACCTCTAAATGATGGATGCTTGGTATACAGAGTTCGTTCGTACGAACCCGAACACTTTACCTACCCCACCTCCTCTGATTCCTCAGTATGCCCCGATGGCTCCGCAAGGTGTGGACATATTCAAACGAGAGAAGCCTTTGGTAGACAAGATCCGAAAGTAAGGGCCGAGAAATTTCAGGCTAGTGTAGATGATGACCCTGAGAGAGCGGAGTTCTGGATAGAAAATACCATAAAGGTATTTGATGAGCTATCATGCACAGCTGATAAGTGCGTGAAGTGTGCCGTGACACTCCTACGAGACTCGACTTATCAGTGGTGGAACACTCTCGTGTCTGTTGTACCGAGAGAGAGGATTACTTGGGAATTTTTCCAAGAAGAGTTTCAAAAGAAGTATATTAGCCAAAGGTTCGTGGATCAAAAAAAAGGAAGGAATTTCTAGAGTTGAAGCAAGGTAGTAAGACTGTGAAGGAGTATGAGCGTGAGTTTGTGAAGCTCAGCAAATATGTGCGAGAATGCATATCCACTAAAGCTACCATGTGTAAGATGTAACACCCCGTACCCGAGTCCGTTACCGGGGTCGAACACAAGGTGCACACAGACTTAACTTAATTGTTTTCACAGTCTATAAAAAAATTTTCCAAACTAGTTTGGTTATTGCATCACCGTCGCCTTAAAAATCATATCTTGAGTTTTAAAGCTCAAAATCAGTTTCGTAATTTTTCCTGAAACTAGACTCATAAGTCCATCAACATATTTTTCTAGAATTTTGGTCTTGCCAATTAGTACAGTTTATTAGTTAAAGTCTCCCTAATCCAGGGTTCGACTACACCGACCTTCACGCATTACGAATTGGATATCTCCTGTACAGGGCTTCAATACTGATGTCGTTTGTTTCTATAGAAACTAAACTCAGAGAGGAATCTATACATATATGGCATGACTCCTAATTATCTCTGGTTAATTTATAATGAATTTCCAAAGTCGGAACAGGGATCCGAAACCGTTCGCCCTGTTTCACGAGAACTTTAATATCTCTTAACATATAACTCATATGACCGTTTTGTTTCTTCCATATGAAATTAGATTCATCAAGGTTCATTTACATAACTTATTAACTATTTAATTCCATTCCTAAAATTTTTAGTGATTTTTCAAATCCACACCACTGCTTCTGTCAAGATCATTTTCAAGGTAAACCTTACCTATTTCGTGGTTTCCATGGACCAACTAGAGTTTTGTCATACATAGGTCCACATATGATCATATTTAGCCATTCCAAGGGCTGATCATTGCCCAACACTTCCATTCCAATCCATAGTCACATCATGAAACCATATATATATACATAAACACAAATGGTCTAATGCCATACTCCACTTTTACGAGCCATTTTCGCATGGTTGTACACACATACATCACAAAACGTACTTGAAAAAAAACAGCAAAGGGTAGTCCTATACATGCCATATCCAGAGTTCAACTAAAAGAGTACCAAAGGGCTTTGATAGTGTGGATGACTTGACTTGATGATCCCGAATCCGATAGCTAACGAGCAAAATCTATAAAACAGAGAGCCAAAGCAACGGGTAAGCATTTTAATGCTTAGTAAGTCTCAAGTAATGAAATCAGCTTTGACTAAAGTATTACATTCACATAACTAAATGAATCACTTTAGTAATACACATTCTCATAATCATACTTACTTCACACTTCATCAACATATACACACACAAGGTATCAACCTATCTAAGAGCCGAAAGTTCGTTAGTCGATCGAATCTAACACTATTTCAAACGAATCGACTTTTCCGATGCACATGTAAACATAGCTTATCGTATGGGTTTTTCGAGCGTATTAATTGAATTTATTACAGCACCAAAACGCCACCTTCAACCGAGCTTCTTGAATTTAGCCGGATATAACCACAAGCACAATTGCCTTGGTCTTAACCTGATTTGGTAGCTTGCACAAATGCCTTTGGGTCTTAGCCGGATATAACAACTTCATACGAATGCCTTTGGTCTTAGCCGGATATAATCACTAGCATAAATGCCTTCGGACTTAGCCTGTATCATTCAAATGCTCATGTACACATATATCAATAATCACGACACATCCATATTTCATTCTCGTTACTAAGGCTCAAACACAAAACATTTATCAAACCTTTCCAATTTCGGCTCAATAGCCACACACAAAGAGCATGATTTCAATTGACTTTATAACTTAGTCCCTACGCACATTCGTACTGTCCGCCATAATATGACAAATCATTTCAATATAATTCAAGTAGGGTCATTATTCAAGACTTACCTCGGACGTGGTCGAATGATTTCGACTGACTATTCGACTACTTTTTCCTTCCCTTTATCGGATTTAGCTCCCTTTGTTCTTGAGCTTAATTTAACAAATAAATTGATTTAATCATTTGAGCATCGAAGAGGAATTCAAGGTACTTAGCCCACATATTTTCATTAGACATTAAAGTCACATATGTACGGAAATCATGAATCAACTCAACACATTAGTTAGTACTCTCCTTAGCCAAATTTTCTAAGCCAAGAATAGGCATCAATATGCTTGCCTCTAACCGAATGCATGCACACCAATTCCCCTCATGTGGTCGAATATGCATGTCCATGTTGAGGCCAATTATACACTTAATACCACACAAAACAGCATACATTTTACTAACTAATGATTCCATATTGTAACTCAATACACATCTATCATTTCCTTCATAACCTAAACATCATCATAAGTAAATATATACCTTGAGATAGTATATATGTCATACCAATACATCATGTGCAAACATATATACATATATATATGCTAGAGCCGAATCTCAAGTTGATTGTAACTAAACATGAACATAAATCCAAAACACAAATCTTACTTTCCATGCAATGAGCATAAATCATACTTATGGATGTACCATGGCCGAATACATCACAACACCATAATTTTTGGTCATGATTAAACAAAGAACTTAATGTCTTACTCAAAAATACTAAAAAGAAAGTCCAAAAGCCATCAATCCACCATCACATGTATCATTAGCAAGCTTCATATTTAACATGCAATGGCATTAACACAAAATCCACCTTGGCCAAATACCATCCCCATGATATAACAAAGATTTGAATCATGGGCTAATAAAAGCATCAAGCTATCAACTAAAAACATGCATGAATCTCATGGCACAACCTCAAACATACCTTAATCTAGATACAAGTATGGCCAAACCCCCTCCTAATCCTCTTCCAAACCAAGCATGAAGCAAAAACCCCCTCCTTCTTCCTTAGGATTTTCGGCCAAGAGAGAATGAAAGGATGAACAATTTTTTTTCTTTTCTCTTCTTCAACACACTGCAATGGGGAGGGAGAGAAGCCTTCACACACATTTTTTTTTCATTTTTTTATTACCCATGCACCTTATTTTATTTATTCCAACATGAAACACTTACACAACATGTTTCATGACATGTTTTGCCCATACTCCCTTGTCATGGCTACCACTAGCAATTAGGGGGAAATTTGACATGCAAGTCCTCCCTTTGATTACATGCACTATTAGGTCCTTATAGATTAGCCTATCACATTTCAAAAGTGTCACACAAGTCCTATTGACTAAATTCACATGAAATTTACTAAATCGAAACTTGAAATTTTCACACATTCACATATACATATTCTAGACAATAAATATTACGTCCAAACATTTCGGTGACTCGGTTTAGCGGTCCCGAAACCACTTCCCGACTAGGGTCAATTTTGGGCTGTCACATAAGAGGTTTGAGGATGGCCTCAACGAAGACATTCAAGTGTTTGTGGGCATCCTAGAGTTAAGAGAATTTTTGGTACTCATTGAGAGAGCACGTAAAGTAGAAGAGCTGGTGAAGGAGAGGAGAAAGGCGGCCATTGAGTCACGAGATTTAAAGAGAAGACAGACGGGGAAGATGCATCAGTCATCCTCCAAGAGTTCGAAAGAAACTAATACCCGATCAAACGCTTCGGTGGTATTTTCATAGAGGAACAAGAATTGACAGAATATGACGTCTAAAGCCCAGACCACTACAGTTGCTAGTGTTGACAGTATACGGCCAAATAGGCAGGAGTGTCTGCAATGTGGGAGACGCCACTTGGGCGAATGCCGAGTAAACGAGAGGGGTTGTTTCAAGTGTGGGTCACTTGACCACTTTATCCGTGAGTGCCCTAAGATGGATGAGAGAGAGAGAAAACAAGAGGTGAAAGCAAGCAGTACTCTCTTGAGGGGTAGGCCTTAAAGGAACCCCGGGAGTGGGAATAGTAGTAGAGGTGCACTAACAGAGGCTGCAATAAGGTCTGAAGGCAAAACGCCAGCGAGGACCTATGCTATACGAGCCCGAGAAGAGGTAGAGTCTCCAGACGTGATCACGGGTACCTTTTCTATTGACGATATAATTTTTGTCACTTTAATTGACTCGAGAACTACCCACTCTTACATATGTCTGGAATTAATACCTCGTATAAACATGCTAGTAGAGCCCACTAAGTTTGTAATAAAAGTGTCTAACCCGTTAGGCAAGCATGTATTAGTGGAAAGAGTATGTAGAAATTGTCCTTTGGCGATTAGAGGCCATTGTTTTCTGGCCAACTTGGTGTTGTTTCCATTTAATGAATTCGATGTAATCCTTGGGATGGATTGGTTAACCTCCCATGGCGTTGTAGTAGATTGTGGGAGAAAAGTAATTCAGTTAAGATGTGAGGACGGAAATGTTCTTCGAGTTGGGCCAAATAAGTTAAATAACTTGTCTGTGGTAATATCGTCTTTGGCAGCTGAAGGATATTTGAGAAAAGGTTATGAAGCTTATCTAGCTTTTGTGCTGAATACCCAAGTGTTCGAGTCAAAGATTCAGTCAGTACCAGTGGTTTGTGAGTTTATAGATGTTTTTCTAGAAGAATTACCTAGGTTACCTCCAGAAAAAGAAGTTGAGTTTGGTATAGAGTTAGTTCTTGGCACAATGCCAATCTCGATTGCGCCATATAGAATGGCCCCCACTGAGTTGAAAGAGCTGAAAGTGTAGTTGCAAGAGTTAACAGATAAAGGTTTTGCTAGACCGAGTTATTCATAATGGGTGCTCTGATACTTTTTGTGAAAAAGAAAGACGGGTCGATGAGCTTATGTATCAACTATAGACAACTGAACAAAGTAATAGTAAAGAACAAGTATCCCCTACCAAGGATTGATGATCTCTTTGATCAATTAAGAGGAGCCGCTGTATTTTCTAAAATAAATTTGAGGTCAGGTTACTACCAGTTAAGAGTCAAGTAACAAGATGTATCGAAGACCGCTTTTCCGACGAGATATGGGTATTACGAGTTTCTTGTTATGCCTTTTGGATTGACAAATTCCCTAGTGGTATTTATGGACTTGATGAACCGCATCTTTCGACCGTATTTGGATAGCTTCGTCGTCGTTTTTATTGATGACATCTTGGTTTATTTGCGTAACGAGAATGAGCACGCGGAGCATTTGAGAACTATGTTGCAAATCTTGAGGACTAAGAAACTTGATGCCATGTTTAGTAAGAGCGAGTTTTGGCTCAAAGAGGTCAGGTTTCTAGGACATATAGTGTCAGGTGATGGAATCCAAGTTGATCTGAATAAGATCTTCGCTATTGTGGAGTGGAAACCGCCGAGGAATGTGACAGAGGTTCGCAGTTTTTTGGGGCTAGCGAGATACTATAGACGATTTGTAAATGGATTCTCCATGATAGCTACGCCAATAACAAGGCTACTGCAGAAAGATGTCAAGTTTGAATGGACTAAAGAGTGCCAATAGAGCTTCGAGAAATTAAAGGCTTTGTTGACCGAAGCCCAAATTTTGGTGCAACCTGAGTCGGGCAAGGAATTTGTAGTTTTTAGTGACGCCTCCCTAAACGGTTTAGGGTGTGTGCTAATGCAAGAAGGCAAGGTTATAGCCTATGCCTCGAGACAGCTAAAACCTCATGAGAGGAATTATTCCACCCATGATTTAGAGCTAACAGCTGTGGTGTTTGCACTGAAAATTTGGCGACACCATTTGTATGGTGAGAGATGCTAAGTATTTATCGATCACAAGAGTCTAAAATATTTAATGACTCAGAAAGAGTTGAATTTGAGGCAACGATGATGGTTAGAGCTAATAAAAGATTATGAGTTGATTATCGACTATAATTCGAGAAGGGCAAATGTAGTCGTCGATGCTTTGAGTAGGAAATCATTGTTTGCCTTGAGAGCCTTGAATGCTCAATTGACTACATCTAGTGATGGATCGATCCTAGCAGTGTTGAGAGCTAGACTGACTTTTCTTCATGAAATCCGTGAAGCTCAGAAAGATGATGAGAAATTACGAGCCAAGAGAAAGCAGTGTGAATCAGAGGTCGAGTCAGATTTTCGTATTAGTACTGATGGGTGTATAATGTTCAAAGATAGAGTTTGTGTACCCAAAGATAGTGAGCTCATTCAGAAGATTTTACGAGAGGCACATAGTGGTTGTTTGTCAGTTCGCCCGGGTAGCGTAAAATGTACAACGACCTTAAGAAAATGTATTGGTGGTCGAGTATGAAAAGAGACATTTCAGAGTTCGTTTCCAAGTGCCTAGTGTGTCAACAAGTAAAGGCTAAACATCAAGTGCCTTCGGGTTTACTTCGGCCTATTATGAATCTTGAGTGGAAATGGG
Source organism: Gossypium arboreum (assembly GCF_025698485.1). Lineage (NCBI taxonomy): Eukaryota > Viridiplantae > Streptophyta > Magnoliopsida > Malvales > Malvaceae > Gossypium > Gossypium arboreum. The sequence goes on along the minus strand of NC_069073.1, from coordinate 76,942,345 downwards.
ATCGTATCATCATGGACTTCGTGACCAATTTGCCTCTAACCCCGAAAAAAAGAGATGCAGTATGGGTTATTGTCGATAGACTCACTAAGTCAGCACACTTCATACCAGTGCGTGTTGACTACTCCCTTGAAAAGTTGGTCGACTTGTATGTTTCTAAGATTGTAAGGCTTCATGGTGTGCCATTATCGATTGTATTTGATCGAAACCCGAGGTTCACCTTGAGGTTTTGGAAGATTTTCCAAGAGGCTTTTGGAACCAAGTTGAGTTTCAGCACGGATTTTCATCCACAAACTGATGGACAGTCAGAAAGAGTAATACAGATCTTAGAGGACATGTTGAGATGTTGTGTTCTTGAATTCCAAGGAAGTCGGGAAAAATAATTACTATTGGTTCAATTCACCTATAACAACAGCTATCAGTCGAGTCTGAAAATGGCGCCTTATGAGGCTTTGTATGGGCGAAAGTGTCGAACGCCTATTCTGGACTGAGTTGAGAGAGAGTCAGTTGCACGGGGTTGATTTGATCAAGGAGGCTGAGGAAAAAGTTAAGGTGATTCGTGATTGTTTGAAAGCCGCCTCGGATAGAAAAAAATCCTACGAGGATTTGAAACAAAGGGAGATTAAATTTGAAGTCAGGGATAATGTATTTTTAAAAGTCTCTCCATGGAGGAAAGTCCTCAGATTTGGTAAAAAGGGCAAGTTGAGTCCTTGTTTCGTAAGACCTTATAAGATTACCAAGAGAGTAGGGCCTGTTGCCTACTGTTTGGAATTGCCGCCAGAGTTAGAAAAGACTCATGATGTGTTTCACGTGTCTATGTTACGCGGATACAGATCAGACCCTTCGCATATAATTGCGCCAACTGAAGTTGAGATTCTTCCAGACATGACTTATAGTAAGGAGCTAGTTAAGATTTTAGCTCGAGAAGTCAAACAGCTAATAAATAAAAATATACCACTTGTGAAGGTTCTGTGGCATAGACATGGAGTCGAGGAAGCCACATGGGTACCCGAGGAGTCTCTGAGAGAACAGTACTCGAACTTATTCACCGGTAAGATTTTCAAGGACGAAAATCCCTAAGGGGGAGAAATGTAACAACCCGAGTTAGGGCCTAGTCGAAACAATGGTCTCGGGACCACAAATTCGAAGATAGAAAAATTATTTTTATTATTTTTATGAGGTTATAGTACGATTATATTAGTACATGAAAAATTTGAGGAGTTAATTTTAATGTTTTTAAGCTCGATTGCAAAAAATAACTAAATCGCATAAAGTCAAAAGTTGCATTTTAGTACCCAAATGTGTTAGATAGATAGAGAACATAAATTGGAGGTCCTGAAAGGGCAATTACACCTTTGCACAATGGCTTGGCCGGCCATGGGGAGACAAATTGGAGAAGAAGGTCAAAGTTAGGTGAGGATTAGGTCATCAAATTTGACTAGTTTTATATTAAACAAAACAAAGGTCATTTCTTCTTTATTTTCTTCTTCTCTACCGATTTTTACCAGCCACAGGAGAGGTTTGAAAGCTCAAAAATCTGCAACAACTTGAAGCACTCATAATTAAGTGATTTAATGAGTTTTCTTCAAGATTTTCATATTTTTGAAACCCTTGAAGCATAAGCTTCCAAATGAGGGTGATATCTTACAAAATAGTCAAGAGTTTAATATTTTTTCATGGATGTATTTGTGATATATGCTGAGTTGTTATGGAAAAATATGAGTCCTAGTTGTGTTATAAACAACTTTTGTGAAAGGTGTTGGCATGAAAACACCTAAAGGGACTATTTTGCATAAGTTGCAAAATAGGTGGTTAGTGCATGAAATAGTGAGAATTTGGGATTGCTCTAGTAGTAAAAAGAGTTTAACTATGCTTGAAATACGAAGAAATTCGATAAAAATAAATTTTCGGGCAGAGGTGTAAAATGGTCATTTTTCAAGGGCCTAGGGGCAAAATGGTCATTTTACCAAAGTTGTGAATTTATGAATGCCTAATTGTGTTTAGTGGCTAAATGGATGCATATTGTTATTATAGATCAAGATTTTCCAAAACTGAGCCTAGACCTGGGCAAAGCCAAGCAATCCGAATAAGCCGTCTAGTTAAGAACTTTTTGTAAACCGAGGTAAGTTGTATGTAAATAATACAACTATATTATTAATGCATGTATTCAATTACTATTGATTTGATATGCCATAAAATTTCTAGAATTGGAACTCATTACATGTATTAATGATAGAGAAAGTCAAAAGATCCAGTAAGAACCCCAGGAAACAAACCGGATATTCATGCCATGACATTGGGTTATATGAGAGCCAGTATAAGACCATGTCTAGGACATGGCATCGACATTGAGAGGAGGGCTAGTGTAAGACATGTCTGGGACATGCATCAGCCACATTAAGATAGCCAGTGTAAGACCATGTCTGGGACATGGCATCGGCGTAGAGATGAGTGCCAGTGTAAGACATGTCTGGGACATGCATCGGCCTCGATGATGATAGCCAATGTAAGACGTGTCTAGGACATGATCGGCTAAGTGTTGTTCTAGTGTAAGACATGTTTGGGACATGCATCAGCACGTATACATGAGAGCTAGTGTAAGACCATGTCTAGGACATGGCATCTGCCTCGATGGAGATAGCCAACGTAAGACCATGTCTGGGATATGGCAGCAAAAACTTAACCCATGTTTGAGGCTTATAGAATATCCAATAGTATTCCAAAAAGGTTCAACTTTAAGATTTAAGAAAGAAATTTAATAAAGAAAGTATGATGATGTTGTAAGTGTTACAGGTACTTATTTGGTATGCATGAGTAATGAGCTCGATTAGAAAATATGATTTGAGTTGATGGTAATGAGTAAGTCCAATTTATACTTACCTATGAGCTATGAGCATAATTGATAAATGGTGAAGTTGTTGTTGTATATATAAATATATATATATATATATATTTATATGCAACTTACTAAGCTTTATGCTTACTCTCTTTCCTTTCCCTTTTCTTCCAGTATTGCCATTTTGCTCGAGGATCCCTTGAAGTCAGAGATATTGATCACACCATCAGCCGTAATACACGATATAGTTGGATTTATATTTTTGATTATGGCATGTATAGGGCTAGAATAGGAAGTTGTATTATTAAGAGAATTATTCATGTATTTTTGGCTTAAGTCAAAGGCCATTCACTTTGTATCAAGTCTAGAATAATGGTTATTATACATTTTGATGAATGCATATAATGTTCTGTCTTTGGATGAAATGGGTGTCCATTGTGATGAAATTTGTATATTGACATGATCTTACTTAGGTTGTGCAAAATGGGTGACAAAATGGCTTGGGAAATAGCCTAGTTTGTCCATACGGGTAAGACACATGGGCGTGTGTCTAAGCCGTGTGTGACACACGGCTCAGCCCATGGGTGTGTGTTATAGTCGTGCGTCCCCTGCACTTAAAACTTTAAAGTCATTTTAGTACACAGGCAAGCCACACGGGCGTGTGCCAGTGCCGTGTCATAAAGTCAGTATGCATGCTAGTGGTACACGGGTAAAAGACACGACCGTGTGTCTCGACCGTGTGAAGGATACGGTTATAGTGCACGGGTGTGTGCTTGGGCCGTGTGGTTTTGGCAGAATACCCAGGTTTTCAGACACAGGATCAAGACATGCGCGTGTCCCTAACACATGGTCGTGTGTTCTATACCCAGACGGGCGTGTGGAGCCTTGATGCATGAAATTTTCTAAGTTCTTCATGAGTTCTCCGTTGGGTTCTAAACTACCCCGGATGTATGTTTTGGGCCTCGTGAGCCCGTAAATGAGACTGATTGTTTGTGTAAAGAGAATTTTTTAAATTGTTTTAGATTTCACAGCCTAGTTTTATACAGTTGGTTGAGTTTAAGTCAGGTAGCACCACGAACCCTATCCTAGTGTCAGATATGGGAGAGGGGTGTTACAGATGCCGATGCCATGTCCCAAACATGGTCTTACACTAGCTCTCATATATCGGTGTCGATGCTATGTCCCAGACATGGTCTTACACTAGCTCTCATTACAATACCGATGTCATGTTCCAAACATGGTCTTACACTGGCTCACATATTACCCTAGTATCATGGCATGGATATCCAATCTATTCCTATGGTTCAACTGGGAGTTTTACTACATCAATTCTCATCATGCATATTCGTAACAAAAATCACACATTCCATACAATAACAATTATTCAATACAAATAACAATAGAATGGTGAAATTTACGTGCAACTTACCTCGATATACAAAATATGGGTGACTAATTTGATTTAGTCCACAAGCTTGGTTTTCCCCTGGTCTAGGTCCGGATTCCATATTTCTTGATCTATAATGACAAATTCACTTATTTAATCACTACATTAATCAAGACAATCTATAATTCATACCTAGGCAAAATTAATATTTTTCCCCTAGACTTTCACATAATTATGATTTTTCCCTAGGCTCATAAAATAATTTTAATCAAATTTCCTCCTTTAATAAGCCTAGCCGAATCTTTATTACTCTTATAGCAACTCACAATTTCAATTATTTCACACATTTACCACCCATTTTATAACTTTTACAAAATGATCCCTTTTTGGGGTTTTTTCATGAAAGCCTCTTCACAAAAGTTGTTTATTTAACAACCATAATTCATTTTCTTCCATAAAAATCTAGCAAACAACATGAGTACTCAAATGGAAACACCCTAGACTCTCAACCGTGTTGCAAAATAGTCCCCCCATTAGTTAGCTTATATTACAAGGGTCCCAAAAATACAAAAATCATCAAGAAAGACCACCAAAATCACTTACTTGTAAAGGAACCAAGTGGCTGAAATTTTCAAGCTTCAAAAACTCCCTTTTTTGTTGTAATTTTTGGTGGTGAAGAGAAGGAATGAAAAAGATGATAGCTAGTCCTTTAGGTTTATTACTTTACTATCAATTAAACAACCTAACATTTGACCATCCCTTGAATTAAGGCTCCATGTCCAGCTACTAATATTTTATTGGTCTATTTACTCAATAAGGACCTCTAATTTAAAGTTTCATAGCTATTTGTCACCTTTAGCTAGTAGAACAAAACTTTCGCGCTTTATGTGATTTAGTCCTTTTTCAAAATTAAGCATGCAATCACTAAAATTAATGTGTACGCTCATGTTAATAATGGAAAATTAGAATCGAGATCCATTAAATGTGTTTTTTCTTGGTTATAAAGTTGGTGTAAAATGGTATAAGTTATAGTGTCCTGAAAATAGAAAAGTTGTGATTAGCAGAGATGTTGTTTTTGATAAAACTACTATGCTACCTAACTTATCTCTTAAAGACTCTTTCAATAAAGAAAATCAAAAGCAGGTGGAGCATTAGATTAATCTAGAATATACAACAGAGTCGACTCCTCAAACCAGTACAAAAATTCAGAATAGAGTTGCTTCATCGCCATAATACTCTATCGCCAAAAACAGAACTAGAAGTGAAATTAAACCTCCAAAGAAGTCTGTCGAGGTTGATCTAGTTGCTTATGCTTTAAATGTGGCTGAAGATATAGATGCAAACCAAGAGCTATCTAATTATTCTGAGGTAGTTAACTGTGAAGACTTAGAAAAGTGGATGTTTGCTATGCAAAAGGAGATGGAATCACTCCACAAAAATAGAACATGAGATATTGTGGAACTTTCTAAAGGTAAAAAGGTTGTTCGTTGTAAATGGGTGTTTAAAAAGAAGGAAGGGACTCTAGGAGTTGAAGAACCCAGATATAAAGCAAGGCTTGTTGCAAAAGGTTATAGTCAAATTCCAAAAGTGGACTTCATAGATGTGCTCTCCCCAGTTGTGAAGCATAGTTTGATTCGAGCTTTGCTTGGTATTGTGGCCATGCATGATTTGGAGCTTGAGCAAATAGATGTAAAAACTGTATTTTTGAATGGAGAACTTGAGGATGATATTTACATGCAACAATCAGAGGGTTTTATAGTCTCAAAAAAAGAGAACTATGTTTGCTTACTGAAAAAGTCCCTTTAAGGTTTGAAACAGACACCAAGACACTGGTACAAGAGGTTTGATTCATTTATGACTTCTCATGATTTCAAAAGAAGTAGCTTTGACAGTTGTGCTTACTTTAAAAAAAATAGTGATGGTTCTTTTGTGTATCTACTCCTTTATGTTGATGACATATTGATAGCAGTAAAAGACAAAGGAGAGATAAGAAAGGTCAAAGCCTAACTAAATGAAGAATTTGAGATGAAAGATTTAGGAATAGAAAAGAAGATACTTGGGATGGAGATTCTTAGAGATAGAAAAGCAAGTAAATTATACCTAAGTTAAAAGGGGTACATTGAGAAAGTTCTTTACAGGTCAATATGCAGAGTGCTAAGCCATCAGGCTTTCATCGCCTTTGCCTCCACAATCAAATGATGAGATTAAGTACATGTCACATGTTTCATACTCTAGTGCAGTGGAATCTCTCATGTATGCTATGGTTTGTTTACATCCAGATTTATCATATGCGTCAGTGTAGTTAGTAGATACATGGCAAATATAACAGCCCGATTTTAGGGCTAGTCAAAACAGTGGTTTCGAAAACCACTATTTTGAAGCTGGAGAAATTATTTTCTTATTATTTTATGCGTTATGGCATGATTATATGAATGCATGAAAATTTTGGTGAGATAATTTTAGCGATTTCATGCTTAATTGCAAAAAAGGACTAAATCGCATAAAGGGCAAAGGTTTTGTTTATTACCCAAATGTGTTAAATAGCTAGAGAACCAAAATTTAAGGCTTTAAAGGGAATTTAAACTCCTTTAAATAGAGGTGGCCGGCCATAGGGGACAAGATTGGTCAAAATGTCAAAGTTAGGTGACATTTGGTGACTTAAATAACACAAAAGAAAAAAGGCTATCATCTTCCTCACCTCTCCACCAAAATTTTCAGCCATTCTAGGGTTTTAGAAGCTCAAATTTCAGCAATTCTCATCCTTGTAAGTAAGTGATTTAAATGGTTTTTATTGATGATTTTAGTATTTTCAGGACCCTTGTAGCATGAGCTAGCTAATGAGGGGACCATATTGCAAGATGGTTAAAATTTTAGGGTTTTTCCATGAGAGTATTCAAGTTGTTTTCTAAAATTTTATGGAAGAAAATGAATCATGGTCGTTAAATAAACAACTTTTGTGAAGTAGTTTTCATGGAAACCCTAACTAAGGACCATTTGCATAAGCTATGAAAAAGGTGATAAATGTGTGAAATAATAAGAATTTTGAGATGCTATAGTTATCAAATGACTTCGGTTAGGCTTGGCTAATAAGAAAATTCAATAAAAATTGACTTTCGGGCCTACTGGTAAAATCATAATTTTTACAAAGTTTAAGGGCAAAATGGTCATTTTACCAAAGTATGAGTCTCAAGTTGAATTAAATGATTTGTGTATTAAATAAGCTAAATTTCCACGTTTTAGATCAAGAGAAATGTGATTCGAGTCTTGATCGAGGGAAGAACAAAATTTACGAGGATTAGGCTCGTTCCCATCATTTTGTGCCGAGGTAAGTACATATGTAAATAATGTGTCATTGTACCCTTTTTATAATTATTATGTATTATAATCTTACTTGTTACCATAGAAGCATAAACATTGTGATATATAAGTAATCTACATGATGAATAAGTACGACGACATCAGGTTAAATATGAAATCCCGTTGAACCTTAGAAATAGTATAAGATACAAAAGGTATGTCATGAGAAATTATATGGTCTAAACTCATGTGTTGTGTCTGAGTTCATGAGATAAATTTTATATGTAATGTGGGTCTGGGTACTAACCTTGAGTGCAGACTCGTGAGTAGCTCAATGAGCAGGCATTACATGATAGAGCTATGGGGTCCGGGTACTGATATGGCAAAAAGTCCCGTGAGTAACTCAAGATGCAAGCATTACAAAGTACGAGGTAGCTCTGACTACTCATATGACACTTCAGCGTAAACTTGACATGTATCCATTAGTATTTCGAGTAATTCAACGAGTAGTTTAAAGAACGAGTTGGGGAAAATTTCAATGAGGTATGTTATTAGACAGAACGAAATTGAGACATTTTACGAATGATTTTAGGTATGTTTACTAAACCCATGAACAAAACCTTAGTGTGTGATGAGATGTAGTAAGTGTGCATAAAGGAAGTGAAGAGTAAGAAAGAGAGCTTAAAATGATATATCATTTAAGTATGACAAGCCATTGTTTGATGAATGTTTTTACTTTAATTACACTTATTTGCATATATGTACTTACTAAGCTCCCATGGTTACCCTCTTTCCTTTCAATTTTCTTAGTGCCGCCAAAGTAGCTTGTTGATCATCGTCTACATCAGGGAAGCCATCCACACTATCCTTGAAGCACTTGGTATAGCTAGTTTTATCATTTTGATTATGGGATGTATAGCAATTTTTTATTTTATTTTGGTGTCATATTGTTTTGGGGCCGAATGTGTTGGCTTGTTTTAGTATTTGACTCATTTTGTATAAGGCCATGAAAATGGCTAATTTTGAAAGTCATTATATGAATGCAAGATAGTTTTTCATGAATGTGAAATGGTTGGCATGGTTGGATATATGAAATATATATAGGCCTTAACTATGATTGTTGGTTGAGAAATCACATTAAGTTAGACTTTGATATGTTGGTTGTTATAAAATTTTGTTTCAAGGTGGCATAAGGCTTGGTAAATAGCCTTATATTGTCCATATGGGTAGATACACAGGCATGTGTCCAGGCCAGTGTGACACACGGTCAGCTCCATGGGTGTGTTACACGACCATGTGTCCCCTGCACGTAAATTTTTACAAGTCAATATGCATGGTAATAAACACACGGACAGAGACACAGCCGTGTGTTTCAGCAGTATTGTAATAGCCCGTTTTTAGGATTAACCGAAACAGTGGGTTCGGGGCCACCAAATCTGACGAGTAGGTTTGTAAATATTATATTATTTATGAGTTAATTGTGATTTTAAAAAAATGTTTTTGATATTGTGATATTTATTTTATAAGTGATTTATTAAGTTCAAGTGGTATGACCTTAAGGTCAAGTGGGTTTAGGAAATGAGGTATCGGGACCTCATTTCTATAAACTGAGTCGTAAATATTTTTATAGATATTTATAGAGTGGAAAAAAGATGGTATTAAAGTTTCGTTGAAAAATTTTATCATTTCGATAGTTAATTAAGCAAAAAAGACTAAATCGCGTAAAATGCAAAAGTTGCATTCTAATTGTTTAAGTGTTTATTTTCCATGTTTTACTAAAGTAGAAGTCCCTATTTATCAAATAAACCATTACTTTATGATAGTGGAGATTGGTGGTTTGGCATATATGAAATTATGTATTATTATAAAGGACAAAAAGGTAAATGGAATATTAAAATGTATTAAATAAAAATAAAACATAAAATGGCCGTGCAAATTTTATTTCTTGGCCGAATATGGAGGAGAAAAAGAAAGCCATTGAAGCTTCCTTATTTTCGGTACTTGCATGAAGTGATTTAGGTATGTTTTGTGTTCGATTTTTGATAATTTTTATGTTTTTGAGATCGTTGCTTCGTATTCTAGCTAGCCTGTATCTCTGATTTCAAAACTGTTAAAGTATTTGAATGTTGCCATTGTTGAATGCATGAGTATTTTGATAGTTGATGATGGAAAATAAATTATTGTTGTTGGATATACATGTTTTGTAAAGTGAATTTTGGTAAAAATGTCAATTTTGGATTAAATTGTGAATTATTAAAATTATATGGTTGAAAGTGTGAATAGATGAAAATATGGGCTGTTATGAAGTTGTAGTAAATTTGGCTAGGTATGGGTTTGGCCAAAATTGAATGTGTACAAGCCCAATTTTGGACCCAAACCCAAGCCCACTAAATACCCAATAGAAGCCCAATTTACTCAAAACATACCCAACCCAAACACACAACAAAAGAAAAAAGCTAAGGAAACCCTAGCCGTCAACACATGCTATCCACACCATCTGCCACCGACGCCTACAGTGGCCTTTGCTCCACCACCGTTTCCCTGCAGCAATAAAAGAAGAAGAGACAGAGCAAGTTGTAAAAAAAATGCTTATAAAAGGCTGAATCCATTACCATTTGTAACAATCGGCACTTGTGAATGAAAAAGCAATATTAGATTATAAACAAAAAAACACAATATTAGTCAGCAAAGAACAAGAGAAGCGACATCAAAATAAACCCAAAGCCCTCGGAAATCAAACCCGTACCTAAGGTGATTTCCTTTTATTTTTCCGTTTTTTTTCGAGTTTCTTTATATACACAAATATATAATATAAGTAAAAATAACATACATATATTAAACAAGTATAAAATAAAATAAAAAAGAAAAAAATTTACCCTCGGGCGATTTTTGGCCACCGCGTGCGGTGGCCGGCTCGGCGGACGGCCGGCTCCTCGCCGGTTTCTGGGCCTGCACAGAGAAAAAGCAAGAAAGAAAACATTTTTTTCCTAAACAGAAAGGAAGAATGAAGTTTTTTAAAAAAAGTTTAGTATATATAGAGGTGTAAAACGACGTAGTTTTAGGGGGGGTTCGGAGACCTCAAAACGGCGCCGTTTGGCCATCGACCCGCGCAAGCGACCCGACCCGCTTAGGGTCCGCTCGTTTTCAACAGAGGGGCTAATTGAACTTTTAGCCCCTCCGCTTTTTTATTGTTCTGAAATTAAATTTCTCTTATTTCTAATTTTACCCCGTAATTTATTTTGGTTTTCATTTTGGTCCTCCCTCATGCTGTGCGTTTTAAAGGGCGGGGTTATTTCCCATTTTAGTCCCTCCTTAATTATTTCCGCATGCAGTTTAGTCCTTTTCTCCATTATTTACTCTGGATTTGCCCCGAAAATTTTGTTTCAAGCTCGATTTGATCCCTTCTGCTCATTTTTGCCTTTTTTTTATTATTCAAATTATTACTATTATTATTATTATTCCTATGTGTATTATTACTACTTATATGATTGTTATTTCTACTATTATTATTATTATTATTATTATTATTATTATTATTATTATTATTATGAATATATCAAGATTATCAATATATTGTTATTATTAGTATTTTGTCGATTGTCGATTATTATTTTCGTTACCTTTTTATTTTTATTTTTATTATTTCTATTATTGTTATTATTTTTATTACTATTATTGTTATATTATCGTTATTATTCTTACTATTATTATTGTTAATGCAACTATTATTACTATAATTATATTTTCTTTTTATCTTGATTTGCCTATTATTATTACCTTATTATATCATTAGTTTTATATTGTTATAATAGATATTATTTATTACTTTTATTGTTATGTTTGTTTTGTTTTATTACTAATATTATCATTAACATTATTACTATTAATTTTAATATCATCATCTTTGTAATTACCATTACCATTGTATTATGATTATTATTATTTCCATTTTCTTATTATTCACCTATTATGTTTCTTATCTATTTGTATTTCTAGTACTATATTACATTTATTACTTATTAGCATTTTATTATTACTATTATTAGCATTAGCATTTTTACAACACTTATATGTATGTATTATGTTTTAATAATTATTTTAATACCATACATGTTGTGTATATATTTTTTAATAATTATGTTATCGTATATTTTCATATATGTCAAGTATACACGTTTTAATATTATATCTTTTCATATCGTTTTGTACATATATATATTTTAATACTACGTATATACTTCTCTTATTAAGTAAATATTTTAATACATACATGTATATATTCATATACCACTATCATTAGCTATTTTTTATTATTATTCTGTCTTCAATAAACATCATATATATATATATATATATTTCTTCTATTATATGTTATACATATATATATTCCATACTATTTCATATTTATATTATTTTTATCATGTTTAAACGCCACGTGTTATTATCGTTTCATACTATTATTACTTATATTATTATCATCGCTCATTATCATTATCATTTTTATTTTGCCATGTTTTATTTATTTTTTTATGCATTCGATCATTTCATTTTCCTCATGAATTTATTTATATTTGCATGTTACTAGCCTTGCCATTACTTCATCCTTTACAACTACTCGTTATTGTCACCCATTATTACACGTTACTGTTAATATCATAATTCGCTTTTATATTTTACTATGCATCTCATTATATTCTTTACTCGATACCTCAAAATAATTCTTTCATAAAAGTGGTATTCCGTATTTGGTAATTTGAGACGAACGTGCCCTAACTTACTGGGTTTCGACTTTTCTCATTTAACCTAAATACGAAATACTCTTTTAAATCATATCTGAGTTTTGAAAATGCTTATCCTCGTGAATACGAGGAATCGTGCCCTAACTTACCGGGTATGACATTTTGTTAGGCCGAAATAAGATTTTCACAAGTAAAGGCAATATTCGGTGTTTGAAAATTCGAGGAAACGTGCCCTAACTTACTGGGTTTCGATTTTCCTCTTTACCCTAACTAACCGAATATCCTTTTAAAAAGGGGTTAAAATACGCAAACTTTATATAAAAGGCAAGCTCGCTCTCGAGAATTCCAGATGTCATGTCCTAACTTACTGGATGTGACATGTTATATTTTGAGACGAGAAAGTCTTTAACATTTGAGCATTTTTTTATATAAAGAGGGATCGTATTTCAATATCTTTCAAGTTTTCAATCTTCGACACTAAAACACTAATTGATCAACTAGGTACCAATTTTTGGGCGTATCGAGGGTGCTAATCCTTCCTCGTGCGTAACCGACTCCCGAACTCATTTTCTGATTTTCGTAGACCAAAATTGTTGTTTAAATAAATCAAGTTATTTATTGAAAACAACCACTTTAACGAGGTGACCCGATCACACCTAGTCAAAAAGGATCGGTGGCGACTCCCGTTTTTTGTGTTCATTTTCAAAATCCAAGTCGATTCCCGTTTTCCAAAAAAAAAATGGTTATGACAGAATGAATTTAATTTTTTGAGCTTAGGGACTAAATTGTAAAGAAGTTGAAATATCAAGGGCAAAAATGTAATTTTGCCATAAAATAATTTATGGGCTGTTTTAATACCATGAATATTCAGTTAAGCTTAATTATGGTTAAAAATGGTTAATTTGCATTGTTTTAGCTCAGGGACTAAATTGAATAAAAGTGAAACTTTAGGGGTAAAATAGTAATTTTACCAAAATATGAAATTGAGTTAAAATGAATAGAATATGAATTGTAATAGTTGAATTTGATTGTTTAGATCAAGTTAAGCCTCGTACGAGTCTATATCGAGGGAAAAACGAAGTATCGGATTTGTCGATCTAATTTGTCGTTACCGCGAATGAGGTAAGTTCGTATGCAATAAGCATTGTTAAATTTATGTTTCTAATGCTTTAATATCGCATAAATTGTATATACGTGAATATTTTAATGTCTAACGACATATCGACAAAATGTGGCACTTAGTGTGCGGGGCAATCAAATATGGTACTCAGTGTACGAAATATTGAGAATGGCACTTAGTGTGCGAGATATTGAGAATGACACTTAGTGTGCAAAATATCAAATGATTCAAAGGGCAATTATAATTGTGATTGAATGATTAAATAGAGCAAAGTGAACAGGTATACATGCTATATTATATGAATTGTTTATGAGACGACTTTATAATGGTGATATTCGGGCTTTGAGCCTAGCAAGCTTTAAGCTGGTGAATAATATTATCGGGCTTCGGGCCTAGCAAGCTATAATGCCGGTAAAATGATATCGGGCTTCAAGCCTAGCAGGAAAAATGTCGGTGAATGAGTTCAGACTTAAAGTCTAGCAGGCTTCATGCCGGTGATGAATTCAGGTTTAAAACCTTGCTGGCTAAATGCCGGTGATTTGATAAAAGTCTAAGACTATGAGACCTTGTGTTAAATCGGCAATTGAATTCATTCAATACATTAAGTTGGCCAGGTATGTGATATATACTTATGCATGTTAGATCGATTGAAATTGAATCATGAATGTGAAATGAGAAGCATAGATGAAAATGCCTATGTCATATATGTGAGTAAGGGTAAAACCATCGTAAATTATTGATAAGGGTGGGCTATGTGCGGAACCATCTTATAATTGCTAATTTGAACGGTTGTGTGTGAATCATTGAGCATGATGTATTGCATTGAGATTATGCTTAAGTAAAATTATAGAATTGTGATGAAATTGATTGGTGATATACATGTTTAAATAATGTGAATGCAAAGAATGTGTGAAAGAGTAAATTTGTAATAAATCTGTTTGGGATAGTAGCAGTAACATGATTTTGGAAAATCACCATAAATTGTGGGAGTTGATTTAGAAGCTGAATAAATTATGTAATTAAATCTTAATGAGTCTAGTTTCTTATAAAAGAAACCATGTAAGCAAAAGAATTGCTGATAATGAGATATTTGAAGTGGCGTGGGATAGAGTCAAATGACTTCGGGGTCCCTTATTCTGTTTTTAGAAAATCATTATAATTTGTACCAAAATGTTTATAAGATAAAATTTATATGCTTAGACTCCTTAATGAGTCTAGTTTCAAATAAAATCAACGAGAACATATTTTGAATTCTGTACAATGAGAAATTTGATTCATAGTGAAGAGTGGTCAGATTAGTCAAACAGTGAAATAGGGGAAACTTTAAGAAAAATCTGGTATTGATTGGCCAACCAAAAATTCTGAAAATTTTATGGATGAAATATATATGAGTCTATTTTCAGGCAAAATTAACGAAATTTAGTTGGAGTTTTGTAATTCCAGTTATAAATAATTTAGTGACTGTTGCTTAGGAAGACAACTTGTAGTGAATTTGTGATTATGTTGTAAATATTGATAAAACTTGTTAATGAGTTGCTTATTGTTTTCTTATGAACTTACTAAGCATAAAGCTTACTCCCCTTTTATTTCCCATATTCCCTAGGGTTGCCAGGTTAGCTTGGGTTGGAGGCCGTCAGAGATATTATCACACTGTCGAGTTAACGCTATTGGTGTAAGTAAATCCTAGTGTTTCGAGTCTATGGCATGTATAGGGTTTTAATGTTGAGTATGTGATATTATGATTTAGCCAAAGGTGTTGGCTTGTATTGATAAAGTGTTGTAGCCATGTGAATTAGTCTATGTTGGCTAATGGTGTTCTGGGCCTAAATGTTTATTCATATATATGTATGATACTATATCTTGTGATGTGGCTTATAGTATGTATGCCTAGAGATTGAAATGAGATTCATTGATGAGTTAGTAACTGATGCAAGATTTGGTGATTGGTAAATAGTTAATAATGCCTCATGAATGGTTTGTGGAAATGATTATGAATGCTTAGTGATGGACATAAGGTTCGTGATGTAATGATAGTTACGACCAGTATGTGGTAATGATGTGGGCAAATTCTATAATATTTATTGCATAAGAAAATGACCTGAGCATAACATGTTTGTAGATGTTTAAGAGCTCATTTATGCCATGTTGTATGTTATTGGATAAGTATGTATCTATGCATGTGGTGTGAGAGTGACAAAAGGCTTGGTAAATAGCCTATTTCTGGCCACACAGCCTGAGCATACGGGCGTGTGAAGCCTTAACGCAAGAGATTTTTCTAAGTTTTTCATGAGTTCTCGGTTGGGTCTGAACCACCCGGATGTATGTTTTGGGTGTCGAAGTCTGTATATAGGATGATTGCATGTAAAAGAAAAGTTTTAAATTGAACAAAATTTTATGGCCCGATTTTTGTGTGATTGATTGAGTTTTTAATTATTTGAGATTTCATGGCCCTGTTTAGTATGGAAGTGTTAGTAAAAGTTAGGTAGCACCTTGAACCCTGTCCCGGTGTAGGATACAGGCGAGGGGTGTTACACGTATGAAGGGCACGGCCTAGCACACGAACGTGTGTCTTGGCCGTGTGACCCTTGAGGGTTGCTGACGTCAGAAACAAAATGTAAAGGTTTTTAGACACGGGCTAGGACATGGGCATGTCATGGTCGTGTGAGGGACACGGGCGTGTCTGAAGCAGTGTGAAAACCCCTGTAGGTTCGAATTTAGAACTTAATTCACACGGGTATAGGACACAGGCGTGTCCCTAGATGCTTAGGCCTTGTGTGTCACACGAGCCATGAGCACGACCATGTTATAATGACCATACGGGCGTGTTGCCCTTCCACACGGGTGTGTGCCCAGTTTCATGAGTTATTCTTCTAAAGTTAGTTAAAGGATCCGGGTTGGTCCCGAATGTTTTCCAATGGTTGTTTAAGGCCTCATAGGCCCATATTAAAGAGTTTAGACAAAGATTGATAAAGTTTTAAATTTGTCAAGCTTGATGATTTGAAAACGTTGGAAATACATGTGTGCAAGTTTAGTAATGCCTCGTATTCCATCTCGGTGTAGGGTACGGGTGAGGGGTGTTACATTTAGTGGTATCAGAGCTATGGTTTAGTCGATTCTCGAACTAGCTTAACATGTGTACGAGTCTAGCTATACATGCCATAGATAAATTGTGATAGTGTGATGGCTCTTGATTTTGTTATTATGTTTTCTTATATTAATGGATCCCGATCGAACTATGGTAGACTATGTAGAAAGTAATGCACTAGCTCCTACTAAAGGGGCGGTCCATCGAATAATCTACCTCCCAGGGTTAGTCAAAGAGGGGGAGAAGGGGCTCAGGAAGCCTTTCTCCACATTATGAATGAATGGTACACAGAGTTTATCCGAGCGAACCCGAATGCTCAACCCCCTCCACCTCCCCCCATTCTTCAACCGGTCCCTGTAGCACCCCATTTTGTGAGATTAAACAAACCCCAGTGGACAAGATCTAAAAACATGGAGCCAAGGAGTTCTATGCTAATAAGGATGATGATCCCGAAAGGGCAGAGTTCTGGCTTGAGAATTCCATCAGGGTATTCAATGAATTATCTTGTACTTCTGAAGAATGTTTGAAGTGTAACGCCCCATACCCGAGACCGTCGCCGGAGTCGAACACGAGGTGTTAACATACTTAATTCATTACTTAAACAGCCCAAACAATTTATTTTTAAAATTTTCAGTCAAGCTAACAATCTGCGTCATAGTCGCTTAAAAATTCATATCTCGAGTTACGAAACTCGAAATCAATTTTCGTAAATTTTCCCTAAAACTAGACTCATACATCTATTTACTAATTTTTTCTAGAATTTTTGGTCGAGCCAATTAGTACATTTTATTAGTTAAAGTCTCCCCTGTTTCAGGGTTTGACTGGTCTAACCTCTATGTATTACGTATTAGATATCTCCCTGTACAGAGTTTCAATGACTATGCCGTTTGTTTCTAATAAAACTAGACTCAATAAGGAATTTGTACATATAAATCATGACTTCTAATTATCTTTTAACAATTTATGGTGAAGTTCCAAAGTCGGAATAGGGGATCCAGAAATCGCTCTGGCCCTGTTTCACAAAAATTTAAACATCTCATAAAATATAACTCATATACCAGTTTTGTTCCATCCATATAAAAATAGACTCATAATTCTTCAATTACATATTTTATTCACCATCTAATTGTATCTCTACTATTTTTAATGATTTTTCAAACTCACGTCACTCGCTGTTTGTCGAATCTATTTTATGGTAAATTTTACCTATTTCATGTTTTCCATGGATTAGCTAGTAATTTAGCATACATAACACCAAATATGATCCTGATTAGCCATTCCAATGGCTAATCGTTACCAAGCATTTCCATACCACTCAATAACCATATCATAAGACCATATATACAAAATGATTATAATGCTATACATGCCATTATGCCAAGATGGTATACGGATATAGTGTGAGCATGCCTCCGACCGTTTCCGATTTTCGAGCTGGCTTGTCAACACTACAAGGAATGAAAAGGAGGAAGTAAGCATAAATGCTTAGTAAGCTCACATGCAAATAGCAAGTAACACAACTATATAAGCTAACATAAAACATCATTTGCATAATCATCACCGAGACATTCATATCACATTTTCATTTATCATGTTACCATATTGTTGTTATATCGAGTTTTCAACCCGAGGGTTAAGTACATACCTGTTCAAAGTATTCATTTCACAACACTTACCAATACGCCCCTTTCATCTTGAGTATTCCTCCATTTGAGTAGAATTTTACCCGTTGAACACATCGGAATATAATTTGGATACATGGAAAGTTTGTACATAAGTGCCACATATGTAGCCAAGCTACCATGTAACCCGCCCGTAAGTGAACTCAGACTCAACTCAACAACCTCGGGCGTTTGCATCCATAAGTGAACTCAGATGCCTAGTTACATCTCTCGAACTCGGACTCAACTCAACGAGTTCGGACATTCGCATCCATAAGTGAACTCGGACTCAACTCAACGAGTTCGGATGCCCAAACATCCTAGTGACATGTCACTTGTATCCTAATCTATTCCTAAGGTTCAAACGGGCATTTTCCTCGATCACACATCTTTGCCATCTTCCACGGAATATCGAAATTGATACTTCGGTGATAGTTCATACTCATTAAGTAATTCACATAATTACATATTATTCAACAATAACCACAAAGCATAATATTTCATGATAATAATCAGCATCATATCATATAAACAACATTAAATTGCTTAAAATGACAATTATGTTACTACATTTACACATGAACTTACCTCGTATGCGAAAATGGCTAATTTTACCATTTCGTCCACAACTTTGTATTTTCCCCATTTTAGCCCGAATTTTAGTTTTCCTTGCTCTATCATTTAAAATATTGTCTAATTAGGACTCACATTATTCAAATTGACCCAAAATCATATTTTGGCAAAATTACAATTTTGCCCTTAAACTTTTGCATATTTACACTTTTTCCCCAAAGCTCGTAAATTAAACTTCAGCCTATTTTCTTATGTTTTATGACATGCTGATCATTTTTCCCTTCTATGGCAATATCAAATTCTCACTCTAACATGTACTTATGACTATTAGGTATTTTTACTAATTAAGCCCTTTTGCTAGTTTTCGCTTAAAACCGAGTAGCACAAGTTGTCTAACATAATTTAAAACCTCATATTCTATCATAAAACACCAAAATACACAAATTTCACCTATGGGTATTTTTCCAAATATAAACCCTAGGTTAAATTATTGCTAGCATAAGCTAAATCGAGCTACCGGGACTCTAAAAACGTAAAAATCATTAAAAATGAGGCTAGAACGGACTTACAATCGAGCTTGGAAGCTTTAAAAACCCTATCCATGGTTTCTCCTTTATATATTCGGCCATGGGGTTGAAGATGAGCAAAATTGGCTTTTAATTTTGTATTTTAATTCATTTTACCCCTAAATGACCAAAATACCCTTACTACTAAACTTTCCAAAAATTCCATCCATGTCCAATTTTTTTCCATAGACTTAGAAATTGGTAAAATTGCTATTTAAGACCTCATAATTAATATTTCAAAATAATTTCATACTAGAAACTTCTAGAATGCAAATTTTACAAATTATTCGATTTAGTCCCTAATTTCAATTTAAGCTCTTTATGCATAAAATTTCTTCACGAAATTTTCACACAATCATGCAATAATATCATAGACCTAAAAATAATCATAAAATAATTATTTCTATCTCGGATTTTGTGGTCACGAAACCACTATTCCGACTAGGCCCAAAATCAGGATATTACATGAAGTGTGCCATATCCTTGTTGAGGGACTCAGCATGCCACTAGTGGAAAACGTTAGTTTTAATGGTACCTTAAGAAAGAGTCACATGGGAATTCTTCCAAGAAGAATTCCAGAAGAAATATATTAGTGAGAGAATCATAGATCAAAAGCGTAAGAAGTTTCTTGACTTGAAGAAGGGCCACATGACGGTTACTGAATATGAAAGGGAGTTCGTCTGACTTAATAAGTATTCTCAGGAGTGTGTATCCTTTGAAGCTAAGATGTGTCGAAGGTTTGAGGACAAACTTAATGTGGATATTAGGTTGTCAGTTGGCATCCTTGAATTGAAAGAGTTTGTAATGCTTGTTCATCGGGCATGTAAAGCTGAGGAGTTGATCAAGGAAAAGAAGAAAACTGAGGATAAGACTAGAGATGCAAGGAAGAGGCGTGTAAGCTAGTGTGGGTAACGTTAGATCTTCTCGACCAGAGTGTCAGTATTGTGGTAGAAGTCATTTCGACAAGTGTAGAATGAATGATGGATCCTGTTTCTGATATGGTTCTCAAGACCATTTTATCAAGGATTTCCCCGAAAGGAACGAGAAAGAAAATTTTCAAAGTGTAAGGCCAAGTGGCGTAAATTCTAAAGGAAGACCTCAGAGGAATGTCAAAATTGGGGCTAGCAGCAAGAATGTAACAAGAGACACCACAATGAGATCAAAAGCTAGAACTTCGGCTAGAACCTATGCCATACGTGCGCGTGAAGATGCATCTTCTTCCGATGTGATCACCGGTACATTTTCTCTCTATGATAATACTATTATTGCTTTGATTGACCCTGGTTCTACTCATTCGTATGTGTGCATAAAATTGGTGTCTAACGTGAACATACCTGTTGAGTCTACAGAGTTTATGATTAAAGTGTTGAACCCTCTAGGCAAGCATGTAATAGTCGATAAAGAATACAAGAAATGTCATTTGATAGTTTAAGGTCACTGTTTTTCGGCTGATTTGATGTTGTTACCTTTTAATGAGTTTAATGTCATTTTGGGTATGGACGTTGACACTCCATGATGCTATAGTAAATTGTAGGCAAAAGGTTATTAAATTGAAATGTGAAAATGGTGAAACTCTTTGGGTTAAATCAGATGAACCGAATAACTTGCCTATTGTGATATCCTCAATGTTTGCCCAAAAATGTTTGAAAAAAGGTTGTGAGGCTTATTTGGCTTTTGTCATGAAAACTAAGGAGTCTGAGTTCAGGGTTGAGTCAGTACCGGTTGTAGGTGAATATGTAGACGTATTTCAAGAGGAATTTCCTGGGTTACCCCCTAATAGAGAAGTTGAATTTGGTATAGAGCTAATGCCAGACACAACGCCTATTTCGATTGCTACGTATCGAATGGCTCTGACTGAGTTGAAAGAACTAAAGTCACAATTGCAAGAGTTAACCGACAAAGGTTTTGTGAGACCAAGTTTTTCACCGTGGGGTGCTCCTGTGCTATTTATGAAAAAGAAAGATGGATCCATGAGGTTGTGCATAGATTATTGGTAGTTAAATAAGATGACAATCAAGAATAAATATCCGTTTCCGTAGATTGACAACTTGTTTGATCAATTAAAAGGAGCAGCGTGGTTTTTTAAGGTAGACTTGAGATCCGGCTACTACCAACTGAGAGTTAAAGAGTCAGATGTGCCTAAGACTGCTTTTAGGACGAGATATGGTAACTACGAGTTCCTCGTCATGCCTTTTGGCTTAACAAATGCTCCTGTCGTGTTTATGGATTTAATGAATAGAATATTTTGGCCATATTTAGATAAGTTTGTGGTTGTATTTATCGATGATATTCTAATCTATTCTAGAGATAAGGTAGAACATGCCGAACACTTGAGAATCGTTCTGCAGACTCTAAGAGACAATTAGTTGTATGCCAAGTTTAGTAAGACTGCGTTTTGGCTTTGAGAAGTCAGATTTTTGGGTCACATTGTCTCGATTGATGGCATTAGGGTTGATCTCAGTAAGGTTTCTGCTATTGTTGAATGGAAACCACCAAACAATGTGATCGAGGTTAGAAGCTTTTTGGGTTTGGCTAGTTATTACAATCGATTTGTAAAGGACTTCTCCATGATTGCTACTCTCATAACGAGGTTACTACAAAAAGAAGTTAAGTTTGAATGGTCGGATAAGTGTCAATAGAGTTTCGAGAAGTTGAAGAAGTTGTTGACTGAGGCTCTAGTATTAGTACAACCTGAATCAGGAAAAGAGTTCGTGATTTATAGCGATGCTTCTCTAAATGGCTTGGGATGCATACTTATGCAGGAAGGCAATGTTATAGCTTATGGCTCGAGACAATTGAAACCTCATGGGAAGAATTATCCGGTACATGACCTAGAGTTGGTCGCCATAGTGTTTGCCTTGAAGATCTGGCGGCATTATTTGTTCAGAGAGATATCCCATGTATACACCAATCATAAAAGTCTTCAGTACTTGATGACTCAGAAGGATTATCGACTATTAAAAGATTATGAGTTGATTATCGACTACCATCCGGGTAAGGTGAACGTGGTTGTTAATACATTGAGTAGAAAATCATTATTTGCACTGAAAGCAATGAACGTCCAATTGGCCTTGTCAAAGGATGGTTTGATTCTAGCCGAGTTTAAAAGCTAGACTGACATTTCTCCAAGAAATTTGTGAAGTTCAGATGAGTGACAGTGAATTGCTAGCCAAGAGAACACAGTGTGAATCGGGTGTTGAATCAGATTTTCGGATTGATTTTGATGGTTGCGTGAGGTTCCGGGGTAGGATTTGTGCTCCTAAGGACACGGGTTCATTCGAAAAATTTTACTTGAGGCACATAGTGGTTGTTTGTCAGTACACCCCGGAAGTACGAAGATGTATAATGATAAGAAGAAAATGTATTGGTGGCAGGGGATGAAAAGGGACATTTTAGAGTTTGTGTCAAAATGCTTAGTATGCCAACAAATGAAAGCCAAACACGAAGCACCTTCAGGTTTACTTCAGCTTATCATGGTCCCCGAGTGGAAGTGGGGTTAGATTACTATAGACTTTGTGACGAGTTTGTCGGTAACTTCGAGGAAGAAAGATGCCATATGGGTTGGGGTTGATCGACTAACAAAGTCGGCTCACTTTATCCTAGTGTGAACGAACTTTTCACTTGATAAGCTAGCCGACTTATACATTTCCGAGATTGTGAGGCTTCATGGAGTACCCTTGTCAATTGTTTTGAATAGAGACTTAAGGTTTACTTCGAGGTTTTGAAAGAAATTGCAAGAAGCTTTTAGGACAAAGTTGAATTTTAGCACAATTTTCCACCCGTAAATCGACGGTCAGTCGGAGAGAGTAATTTAGATCCTTGAGGATATGTTGCGTTATTGTGTTCTGGAATTCCAAGGTAGTTAGGAAAAGTATCTACCGCTGGTCGAATTTGCCTACAACAATAGCTATCAGTTGAGTTTGAAAATGGCACCTTACGAAGCTTTGTATGGGCGTAAGTGTCGAACGCCCTTGTATTGGACCGAGCTTAGAGAGAGTTAGATTCACAGGGTCGACTTAGTTAAGGAAACTGAAGACAAAGTTAAAATGATTCATGATTGTTTAAAGGCCACTTTGGATAGACAGAAGTCCTACGCAGATTTGAAACGAAAGGAAATCGAATTTCAAGTCGGCAATAAAGTATTTTTTAGAGTGTCTTCCTGGAAAAAGGTTCTCAGATTCGGTAAAAAGGGTAAATTGAGTTTGCGTTTTATCGGACCTTATGAGGTGATAAAGAAAATAGGGTTGGTAGCTTACTGGTTAGCCTTACCATCAGGATTGGAAAAGATCGACGATGTGTTCTATGTGTCTATGTTACGCCGATACCGCTTTGACCCTTCACATGTAATTTATCTGACTGAAGTGGAGATTAGATCGGACATGTCTTATAGAGAGGAACCCGTTAAGATTCTAGCTCGAGAAGTTAAGCGATTAAGGAATAAAAGCATCCCCCTTGTGAAAGTGTTATGGTAGAGACATGGAGTCGAAGAGGCCACTTGGGAAACCGAGGAGACTATAAAAGATCAATACCCGAACTTATTCGCCGATAAGATTTTTGGGGACAAAAATTTTTAAAGGGGAAATTGTAACAAGCCGATTTTGGGGCTAGTTAGAACAGTGGTTTCGGAAACCACTATTTCGAAGCTGGTGAAATTATCTTATTATTATTTTATGTATTATGGCATGATTATATGAATGCATGAAAATTTTGGTGAGATAATTTTAGTGATTTCATGCTTAATTACGAAAAATGACTAAATCGTATAAAGGGCAAAGGTTTTGTTTTATTACCCAAATGTGTTAAATAGCTAAAAACCCAAAATTTAAGGCTTTAAAGGGCAATTAGACTCCTTTAAATAGAGGTGGCCGACCATATGGGACAAGATTGGTCAAAATGTCAAAGTTAGGTGACATTTGGTGACTTAAATAAAACAAAAGAAAAAAGGCTATCATCTTCCTCACCTTTCTACCGAAATTTTCAGCCATTCCAGGGGTTTTAGAAGATCAAAATTTTAGCAACTTCTCATCCTTTCAAGTAAGTGATTTAAATGGTTTTTATTGATGATTTTTGTATTTTTAGGACCCATGTAGAATGAGATAGCTAATGAGGGGACCATATTGCAAGATGGTTAAAACTCTAGGGTTTTTCCATGAGACTATTCATTTTTTTAAAAAAAAAATTATGGAAGAAAATCAGTCATGGTTGTGAAATAAACAAATTTTGTGAAGTAGTTCTCATGGAAACCCTAACTAAGGACCATTTTACATAAGTTATGACATAGGTGATAAATGTGTGAAATAATGAGAATTTTGAGATGCCATAGTTATAAAATGAATTCGATTAGGCTTGGCTAATAAGGAAATTCGATAAAAATCGACTTTCAGGCCTAAGGGTAAAATCATAATTTTTGCGAAGTTTAAGGGCAAAATGGTCATTTTACCAAAGTATGAGTCTCAAGTTGAATTAAGTGATTTGTGTATTAAATAAGCTAAATTTTGACATTTTAGATCAAGAGAAACGTGATTCGAGGCTTGATCGAGAAAAGAACAAAGTCTACGAGGATTAGGCTCGTTCCTATCATTTTGTGCCGAGGTAAGTACATATGTAAATAAAGTGTCATTGTAGCTTATTTTTAAACGTTTTATCATTATTATGTATTATAATCTTACTTGTTGCGATAGAAGCATAAACGTTTTGATATATGAGTAATCTACATGATGAATAAGTACGATGACATCAGGTTAAATATGAAATCCCGTTGAACCTCAGAAATAGTATAGGATACAAAAGGTATGTCATGAGGAACTATATGGTCTGAACTCATGAGTTATGTCTGAGTTCATGAGATAAATGTTATATGTAATGTGGGTCCAGGTATTGACCTTGAGTGCAGACCCGTGAGTAACTCAATGAGCGGGCATTACATGATAGAGTTATGGGGTCTGGGTACTGATATGGCAAAAAGGCCCGTGAGTAACTCAAAATGCAAGCATTACAAAGTACGAGGTAGCTCTAACTACTAATATGACACTTAAGTGCAAAATTTACGCGTATCCATTAGTATTTTGAGTGTTTAACGGGTAGTTTGAATAACAAGTTAGAGAAAATTTCAATGAGGTATGTTATTAGAGAGAACAAAATTGAGACATTTTACAGATGATTTCAGGTATGTGTACTAAACCCATGAACAAGGCCTTAGTGTGTGATGAGATGTAGTAAGTGTGCATAAAGGAAATGAAGAGTAAGATAGAGAGCTTAAAATTATATATCATTTAAGTATGACAAGCCATTGTTTGATGAATGTGTTTATTTTAATTACACTTATTTGCATATATGCACTTATGAAGCTCCCATGCTTATCCTCTTTCCTTTCCATTTTCTTATAGTGCCGCCAAAGTAGCTTGTAGATCATCGTCTACGTCGGGGAAGCCAACCACACTATCCTTGAAGCACTTGGTATAGCTAGTTTTATCATTTTGATTGTGGCATGTATAGGAATTTTTTATTTTATTTTGGTGTCACATTGTTCTGGGGCCGAATGTGTTGGCTTGTTTTAGTATTTGACTCATTTTGTATAAGGCCATGAAAATGGCTAATTTTGAAAATCATTATATGAATGTAAGATAGTTTTTCATGAATGTGAAATGGTTAGCATGGTTGGATATATGAAATGTATATAGGCCTTAGTTATGGTTGTTTGTTGAGAAATCACATTAAGTTAGACTTTGATATGTTGGTTGGTATAAAATTTTGTTTCAAGGTGGCATAGGGCTTGGTAAATAGCCTTATATTGTCTATACGGGTAGACACACAGGCATGTGTCCAAGCCATGTGTGACACACGATCAGCTCCATGGGTGTGTTACATGCCCGTGTGTCCCCTGCACGTAAATTTTTACAAGTCAATATGCATGGTAATAAACCCATAGGCAGAGACACGATCGTGTGTTTCAGCTGTGTGAAGGGCACGGCCTAGCACATGGGCACGTGCCTTAGCCGTGTGACCCTTAAGGGTTACTGATGTCAAAAACAGAATGTCAAGGTTCTTAGACACGGGCATGTCATGGCAGTGTGAAAGACACGGGTGTGTGTCAAGCCGTGTGAAAACCCCTGTAGGTTCAAATTTAGAACTTAATTCACAAGGGTATGGGACACGGGCGTGTCCCTAGATGCTTAGGTCGTATGTTTACACGGGCCATCAGCATGGCCATGTCAGAATGATGACACAGGCGTGCTGCCTTTCCACACGGGCGTGTGCCCAGTTTCATGAGTTATTCTTCTAAAGTTAGTTAAAGGATCTGAGTTGGTCCCGAATGGTTTCCAATGGATATTTGGGGCCTCGTAGGCCCATATTAAAGAGTTTAGACAAAGTTCGATAAAGTTTTAAATTTGATCAAGCCTTGATGATTTGAAAATGTTGGAAATGCATGTGTGTAAGTTTAGTAATGCCTCGTATTCTATCCTGGTGTAGGGCACGGGTGTGGAGTGTTACAGCAAATCCCAGTAAAGAACATTGGAAAGCAGTTCAATGGATTTTAAGATACTTACGAGGTACTACTGATGTTTACTTACAGTTTGGAAGAACTAGAGATGGAGTCATTGAGTATGTTTGTGTTGATTTTGCTGGAGACCTTGATAGAAGAAGATCTCTCACAAGTTATGACTTTACAATCAGAGGTTGGGCAATTAGTTGGAAAGCCACTTTGTAAACTATAGTCACTTTTCTACCACCGAAGCTGAATACATAGCGATTACTGAAGCTTGCAAGAAGCTATTTAGTTGAAGAGATTCTTTAGTGAACTCAATGAAGACCTTCAAATCAATACAGTATTTGGTGACAGTCAAAGTGTCATCTTCCTTACAAAAGATCAAATGTTTCATGATAGAACAAAACACATTGATGTTCGGTATCATTTTGTTCATGATATTCTTGCTCGTAGTGATATTGTTGTGAGCAAAATTAGTACTAATGAAAATCCTGCAGATATGATGACTAAGTCACTTCCTATAACCAAGTTTGAGTATTGCTTAAATTTGGTTGGTATTCATTGTTGAAGTTAAACCTTTAAGGGGTTTTATAGAAGGGGTGGAGAACTTGTTTGATGAGAGTTTGCGATGAAGAACTTGTTTATTGAGAATTCGTGTCAAGGTGGAGATTGTTAGAATTAAGTGACTCGAATCCTTATTTAAATAAAATACTGTGGTAAAATAAAATAAAAGCAAAATCCATATAGAATTACTCTTCTTTTATTTTATTTTAGAATAAGGTTTTTTAAACTTTATTAAACTCCATCTATTTGATATTGATTAAAATAAGGTGTTTCAATCTTACTACACTCCTATTAGAATATGGTTTTACAAGCCTATAAATAGACATAGTCTATTCCTCTTGTAATCATTCGAATTCGACATAATGGATTTTCTTCTCCTCTACCCATGGTTTTTTTCCCGAAAAGGTTTCTATGTAAAATTTGTGTGTTCTTTATTTTTCTTTCTCTTTTCTTTGTGATATATTGTCATTACCGACATTCTATATATTTTTTACACTTCTCAAAAAAAAACTAAAAAAAACAATAAATACAAAAATATAACTACTAACATCGTCACAACTTTCAGAAAAAAAGAAAACAAATTACTATCAATGTCACTGCTTTTAAAGAAAGCATAACAAAATTTTATCTACACATATAGCTTAATGCAGTTGCACCTAGCAAAACTCATCTACCAAAAAAAAAAAACCACTAAAAAAATATTGGAAAACAAAGAAAAAAAATGAGTTTCAAAGAAAAAAGTGGAGAAAAAATGGAAAGAAAAGTTGATACCTTAGTCCCGAACATAATTCAATCTCACTCATAAACGTTAATTATAACTATGAACTAATATCAAATTTTTAACCAATTATTCAAACAACTGGACCCTATCAATTGTAAATATAAAATCGTTAAACTTTTTTTTCTTTTATCTTTATAATGTATGTAGAAAGCAATCAAATTTTAGTCATATTATTTACGTATTGGAATGAAGATAAGAAAAAAATTACAAAAGAAAATTAGTTTTCGTCGTAACATTTTACTCGTTACTTTTCATGATATAATTTATTGATTTACTTGTTATTTTGCATGCAATGGTGTTAAAAAGTGGTGACCCCTTTTCATCTTTCTAGATGGGATGAACTTATGAGATTTTCATTTTAAAATTATTGAATTGTTAAAATTGATATAAATTTGTAGTATATAAATTTATATATTTTTTAAAACTCTTGAAAAATAAAATATTAAAAATTTTAACAATTAATTAATTTTTCATATATCACATCACACAATTTTTATTGTTTGTGTATAAATTTGTACACAAATAATGAACCATACACTCGCATCTTGTTAAACTCTTAGAAATATATAATTGATTCAGTCTTTAACAGTTAATTTAATTTATTAATCTATGGTATCACATAATTCATTTTTAATAGATAATTGTACATCAACAAAGATAACCAAAAAAACATATGTAAATTACGATAACTACAAAGAACATATGTAAATTACATAAGTTTCGAACAAAAATGAAAAAAAACTATGATCCTTACAAAATAGGTCCGGTTGGGTGAAAAAAACTTTCATTCGACCTATTTTGAACCGGTTCAATTCAAGTCTAACTCGATTTAAGACGACTCAAGTTGGTTTAGTTCAATTTGACTTGATCCAACTCAATTTATGTTGGCTTGGTCTGGTTGGTTCTTATTTTTGTTGGGCTGTATTGGTATGGCTTTTGTGTGGTTATTTCAAGGGGTTTGCTTCGACTTTGGTCAATTTAACTGGTAACGATTTGATTTTATCTCTTCAAATTCGATTTTATTCGTTTAGATTCAATCTAGTATGATAAAGACATCAAATCTGTTAAAAAAAATTACATATACAATAAATACATTATTAATTAAGTTGAATTGTTAGATTATAATTATTAAAAAATGTGTGTAAAATGGAATTGGATACCTTTTATGTGGAGCCCAAGATTTGATACCTAGATCTTAAAGTTCAAGGGTGATAGCAAAGAATAAATAAAAAGAAAGAGAACAATTTGGGGAAGATAAAAGATGGATTTGGCAAGAGAAAGATTGAATCTTGGATTGATATTGATATTGATAGTTCTTTATTCGCCTAAAGAATAGGAATTAAAAGAAAAAAAAGAGATCCTAAGAAACCTTTAATTAATTTATAATTAGAAATATGAATGATTGGATAATCTGTTTACGAAATTCTTGGAAAATCCTTTCTTTTTTCTATAAGTATGGATCATTGGAAATGAAAAGTGGAAAATACCAGAATTCCAAAGAAATCGATAAATCCCTCAATCTTAAAGAAAAAGTTACAGGGGCTCAGCTCTTATATTTCAGCCAATCTAAGAGATGTGACAAATAATACTCTTAAAATGAAAATCTTTTGAAAATTCGTCCTCCCCTAATAAACATCTTAATTGATTTGTAAAACTAGGGTGTAACTAAAATAAGTTGTTAATTTATCATTGTATTATTAATGTATTTAACACATGATAATTAAAATCACATATTAGGTAGGCTCATTAAATATCATAGAAAGTCTCTTACGCAGAATTTTCAACCCGCGATTCAAGATACATTAGAAAGTTAAGAAGCAACTGTTTTTACTCCTCCCATGCTCATAAAAACATTTGTACTCCAATCTAGTCAAACATAAAAATGAGAAATGTTAAACAAAATAGGTACTTTCCAACATCATCCCAATTATTATACAACACAACTTGAAGTTCAAGGTTTAAAATTTGACAACTCAATTAATTTTTAATGATTTTTTTAATTTCATTGTATTGTATGTTATAGTTTTTGTCTTATTTGTAAAGTTCAAGTAAAATTTGTGTGTATGTGAAAAGACAAAATGTGTGTAATTGTATAATATTAAAAAATTATATTTCTACAATGTTTAAAAGAGAAACATGAGTGTGATTAAAACATCAAGTTAGTTATAATTTTATTTAATTAATTTTAATATATTGATATAGGAAAAACATCCTACTTTAGCAGTAACTGGTAAAATGAAACTATATCTTCATAATTTATATAAATATTTCAATGATTACTTTTCAAAATAAAAATATTGAAATTTGAGAATTAGTGTTTGAATTAATTTGCATATGTATATCAATAATAGATAAAATTAATTATAATTTAAGGATGTTTATCACTCTAAATATAGTTTAGGTTTGAGTCACATTTGTTGTTCAATTTTTGTCCTGTTATTGTAATTCACCAAAATAATTAATTATAATTTTAATATATTAAAATTACCAATTAACTATTGTTTTTTTTAATTTAGGTATACACACAATAGTTGAATGAAAATGTAATTATTACTCTCTTTTAATTACAAAAATTGTAATTCTCTAAACTTGTTTGGGTGATGATTTTATTTACATTGTTATTTACTATATCATATTTGGTAGTATAAATTGTAATTACAGAGTTACATATTTAAACAAAGAAAAATAAAATAAAATCATCATATGTATTATGTTAGTAAAAAAGTTGTTGATAATACGATTACTAATAAAAATAATAAGAAACTAAACATCATATGTAGTTTTATCTAATTGTTCTAGTGTTCCATATTTGTTGGGTTATTCACTCTTTAATATTTAACATAAGCTCCTTATCATCAAACGTTAGTCCTTGACTGAGTTTATCGTCATATGATTTTAAATTTATATCATTAAGATTATCAATATCTCTTTCTTTCATGTATTCTTTGAAGTATAGATCATCTCAAATACACTTATGAATGAAGCTATGAAGTATGCAACATGTTTTTATGATCCAACCTTTTTTGTTTAATTCTATATTAAGGTGATATTGTTAATATGAAAAATACTTTTTTGGAAAAATAAATTTCTCTCAACCACATTTCGAAGCCTTTAATGTCTCAAATTAAAGAGTTTGCAAGTCATTTCTAGTGCTTGTGTCTGGCTCCATTTTCTCAAATGGTATCATACCCCACAATAGTGCAAGAAAACCTTTTTTATTTGAATAATTAATATCTGCCATATAATATTTAGATTCACGGTGCAAATAGTTTGTAGCTTTAATCATAAAAACTTGTATTAACTTAATTTGGAGAAAGAATTATGCTAGATTATAACCCTTTTATAATATGTAAGGTAAGTCATAAATAATATAATATTTATAATATTTATCATTTATTTTAAAAAAAAACTTTTATAAAGTACCCAATCACTTTCAGTAGCACTTCTTATAAATAATATAAATTTTTTATAATTTTAAAATTTATTTTTTATAAATAAATTATGATAAAAAAACTATAATACTTTTTTACGAATAAACTATTGTTTTATAATATATAGCATAGCCACATAAATAAATTATGTCTATGCTTCTTAGTCATAACTTTTATAAATAAATATATTACAACATTTTTATGCTACGTAAAATATTTTTTGTAATGAACTTTTGACAATAAATTTTACAAAATTAGGATTTAATAATATATCTTTTGGTTATAAATTTATAAAATAAATTGAATTATTTTATAATATAAATTTTTGGATTGATAATATAATAATTTTTTTATCATAACCATTCAAAATAATGATACATTTTCAAGCTTAAAAGATAAAATTTTATAACTTAAACTTCTATAAAAAAAATAAATTGAATTTGGCTATATTTATATGTGTAATTTCTCGATTCTCACCTCCCTAATAATTGGAAAATGTAATTGGGTACTCCAATTACACCCAATTCAGTAGGACCAACCAATTATAATAGTTATCCAAACATGTCAACCCTATATAATTAGAAACAATTACACCAAAATTCAATTACTAAATAGCTTTCCATACATTATGTTAAAGTCAAAACATTAATTTCAAACTTTAGTTTTAGTATTGAAAACTAATATTTTAACATTTTATAGTTTAGATATATTTTATAATTGAAAATTAAATTAAAATTTTATTAGTTAAAAGTAAATTTAATTTGAATAAAATACAATCATCTGAATCTTATTCAAAATTATTTGGGATGATATTATCTTAACTTTTTTATTTTTATAATTTTTCTTTTCGTAAATGAAATAATTTTGAAGATTATAACACTAAATTATATTCTAAAAACACTATTAATAAATTAAAGATTAACGATAATTTTTAAAAAAATCCACTTTCTAAAAAATTAAAATAAAATTACAATTAGACTAAATTAAAAAACACAAACTTCCAAAAAAATAAATATAATCTAATCTAATTAAACATAAGGACTAATAATATTACAAGAAAAAAATGAAATATTCTTCGTTTTGATCTTTTTATTTATCAACCTCTTTTTCGATCTTGACATTCTTCTTCAATTTGTGTTCCTTGCCATCATCATCAATCAATGTTGGTTCTTATTTGCCAATGATGAGGCAAATGTTTGGAGTAGCCACTTCCATAGTACTTGGGAAAATTTACTATTGAAAAATTATTCAAACAAAATATTTAGTCTTTGAATGGTTCTAATATTGTAGATATATGAAAACTCAACTTTAGAGACCAATTTATTTAAAGTATTTATCCTTGGAGGTTAGATTGGTGCGGATCAAATAATTGAACCCCTTATATTGTGGAAAATCGATTGAGATAGTATTGAAGACACAGTTGAAGACTGAATAGTTGAAGACTGAATCTCTAACTGTCCACTTTACATTGGTCTTTATTACTATATTACTTTTGGCTATTTTGTAGTGGTTATTATTAAAGGGTAGGATTTTAATCAATCTCTAGTATGTTAGCAAGCCTGAAAAATTCTTATATATTGAGGTACTTGTCTAGGTTTTTTACGAGAGCATAAAGAGCACTTTATTGTTCATTGAGGAACTTATTTTGTGAGTGCATTTGAAGAGTAAACAATTAAGTTTACAACCTATATCACATCTTGAATTTTTAATTGAAAATGTTGTAAAACTATAATAAGATTGAGTAATTGGCTTGATAGCTAAAAGTTAGTAAAATTGACTTTAAGACTTGAGTTCAATTCCCATTGCTCAAAAATTCTTTTTCTTTTAAGCATGTGTCATCCACCTCTAACAAATTGTCAGATTTCAATCTGACTCAAACACTGAAAATCCGATTAACTTGAATATTCGAAGACTTTATCTGAATTATCAAAATGCTATCAGTTCTTTTGAGGATTTTGCACTCAACTCTAATACAAATCAGACTTCGTCTAAACCTTATACTCTTGAATTATTATTCATTTCTACTTTTTCTATCAAGTTTATATTGTTTATGAGATCCATGAGGAACTAAACCTCTTGTGGGGATTAGCGAGCGTATGTATGATTAATTAATTGTTTTGTAGGGTTCTCTTAACGGATCAACTATTCAGGAAAGAAAGAACCTAAACCCAAGGCTTGACAACCCTAAGAAATCATTAAGGTGGGAATTAACCCAAATTTGGTATGGCCTATCCGTGAACACCTTAACTCTAAACCAGTCTGAACTGTGAGGTCGAGAGATAAGTAGTTCTTGCTGACTTGTTATTCTAGTGGAAGTTCGGAAGATCCTACTGTAATATCAACTAGTTGATTGAATAAGAAAAACTGAAGCGACGGTTGATTATGATTACTGAAATAAGCTAATCACCCATGCCCAAATTTGATATATTCTATTATTTGATTTCTTGAGATTTATTTATTTATTTTCTTTCCTTTATTATTATTTTTAGTTTAGATTACCAAAACCTTTCTTTTTATTCATCGTGATATAATTTATTCAAAGTACTAATTAGATCTATTTATGCTTAAGATAGAATTAATTTAGTGCTCGCCTCCCTTGAGTATGATCCTCGGAATACTCATCTATTCCATTGTAACTATATTACAACCTGACTCCTATACTTGCGGATACCACCTTTCATATATTTTGTGCAGGATTTCTACTTTAGACGTTAATACATCCGAAGGCGATCAAGATAATATCATATATGTTTTATTAGAGTTATTACTTACCGTAGGGTAAAACTTGCCAAAAGTTACGTATATTTAACTAGAAAAATTGTCAAAATATTATGTAATTAATAAATTCTATGCTTTAATGAAAACTTGTGTAGGATTCAATCGCATATTTAAGTTCAATTATATATGTATGCCATTTGTTGAAAATATATCACATAGAAAAATTGTCATAATTGCATGAAAACTTTGCCATAGGTAATATATATATGATATGCCTCGAACTTTGTTAGAACTTAGTTTTTTTGGCCTTATTCAAATTATTTGTTAATATTTTATTAGTATAATTTAATTCAATTAACTTCGCATGGATGGCTATAATTAAGGCATAACATTAATTGTTATTAGTATATTATTTTGCTCCCCTAACCCTCACATCTTCTCCAAAATCTGAAAATAGAAAACTCGTTCGAACTATGACAATTGCATGTCAATTTTTCGTTTTTGGAGGGTGGCGGTGACGGTAAGAAATAGTCAAATAGTGGCTTCTAACAAAATGAAAGCAAAGGACATTAAAATATAATATAATATCTTTTCTTTCTTTCTCTCTCTCTCTCTTTTTAAAAAAATATTAAGTTTCGTCAGTTTTTCTTAGAAGAACTCTCAAGTCTCCTCATTATATGGTAAAAGATCATATATAGAAGGAGAATCTGGCAAATAGAAACCAATAGAACGTGGGTATAGTAAAAGCATTGATTTCTCATAAATAAAGTCAAAAAAGGATGAATAAATGCTCAAATATCTCATAATTAAAGCATTGAATTTAATTAAAATGAAAATTATTTTATACCTTATTTATGAAACTTCCCCCTTCATTGAAATGCATGCACGCCCTAAATATTAGCCTCTAAATTTGGAGGAAAAAGTATTTCACTAGCCGCAGCAAAAAACCAAAAGATTGTATTGAAACGCCATTAACGGATCCATTACATGTGCAATCAGATTCTCAGGGATTTCTAGATGCTTGCTATTAACACAATTTAAGTCCTCCTTTATTTTTCTTTCTTTTTTTTAAATTAAATATAAAAAAGGGGTAATTTTCTAATTTATTGGTAATTAAAAGGATATCAGAGGCATTAATGGAGACTTTTAAATCAACTCTCCCCACCATCTATGAAAAACTGAGTTTGCATTATTTATTTATTTTGTTATTATTATTAGGGGATAGATCCACTTACTCGGTGTAAAAATTAAAGTCGTTTTACATATTATTATACATATTTATATGATTAATGTTTTAATGATTCAACTATTATATTTCGTGGTCTATTTATACGAGATCATGCATGTCAATTTGATGTAATTTTAAAATTTTTAACTATTTATTTGGTGTAAAAAATTTTAACCGTTGAATATATACTAATATATAAAATATTGTACATTATATAAGTAGATCCCTCCCTTTATTATTGTTATTATTATTTATATGAAATCACCCTTCAAAGCTAACTTTAAAACTCTTTTAATGACCTTGCTAGTAGCGTAATGTTTTTTCTCCAAGATTTCTAAGAATTTCGTTCTTGTTTTTTGTGTGAGCTCGTGGTCCGTCTTTGTTTGGTTTTGTGAACAATTGGATGGTGGTGTTTTTGTTGATAGTATTTGGTGCATGTGATATGTTAGCATTGTGGTGGAGGCATTTGGGGCGATGCTCTTTGTCACCATCCGTGGTGGCTTTGTGGTGATTTGGTTGCGCTTTGGTAACAGTTTCATGATAAGAATCCATAAAGCTGCACTCTCAAGTGTTTATGTTTCTTTAAGATTCTATTGTTTACATTCCTCATTTTTAGCAATTTATTTTCCTTAAGAATAAGTCCACATCTATTATTTCTAGCAGATTCTTTAGCATTTCTTTTGTATAGAAACTCATATCAATCAATGAAAAGCATGACAAGGGAAAAACATTCCATAACCCAATTGTTTCCTCATCGTATCACAGCCATTCTCATACAAGATTTAAGTTTTTTTTTTCCAACAAAAACCTCCTTCACCTCTCCCTCAATTTCTGATCACAATTCTACTCATGGCCACTGGAAATACTTAAGTTACCCTTCAAAACACTCAAGACCTAGAACATCCTCTTACCTTGGTCACCTTTCACAACTCCATAAAACTTACCTCAAGTAATTATCTCTCCTAGAAAACTCAGATAGAATCCGTCCTCAATGGCTATGATCTCTACAAATTTATTGATGGTTCTTATCCACCCCCCCTCACCACCATCACCATTACCAATACACCCTCTCCCAGTCCTACATATCAAATGTGGCTAAGGCAAGATAAGCTTTTATTTGGAGCACTTGTCGGCACGATCTCAACTAATCTTGTGCCACTTATTACCCAATCCACAACATCTCGTGATGCTTGGTGTATCCTCGCCAACACCTATGCTTGTCCCCCCCGTGGCCATATCAAATAGCTCAAAGACAACTTGAAGACTATCATCAAAGGGTCACAATCTGTCATTGACTATATGCAAGCCATCAAAAACAAAGCTGATGAACTTGCTGCTCTTGGCAAGCCCTTTGATCATGAAGATTTAATTGAAAGAGTCTTGGAAGGTCTTGATGACACCTACCAATCTGTCATTGATGCAGTCAACAGTAGAGATATATAGATATATGGAAAGCTAAATTCGGTTTTATACGAACTTACTAAGCTTAAATGCTTACTCTGTGTTATTTTTCTATGTTTTATAGTAATTTAGAAGTTTGTTCTATTCGAAAGCTTATTGGGGCTATATCACAATATCCATCGACTCTTTTGGTACTTTTAGATATTTAAATTCGGTTATAATGGCATGTATATGTCAGTTTGGCCAATGTTGACATATAAGTGTTTTGTTGAGATTAACATTTATATGGCTTATGTTTGGTATATTTTGATGTGTATATATGTGGCCTTATCATGTTTGATGTGTGTTTGATATGGTAAAATGAAAGAAAGTAAAATGTGGTTTGAATATGCATATATGTATTTGGTCATTTAGGTAAGTTGAAATGCTTGGTTGACATGTTTTTAAGTTGTCATTTGAGGTGCCTAAGAGCATATTGATTGTATGTGATGATATTTCATGTTTAAAATTTGAATGCCTTGTTATGGCTTGTTGATGTGCAAAAATGTTGAGTTATGTTGGTGTCAGATTGGGTGAGAAATGTAGCTTAGAAATTGGCCTATTTTCGTCTATACGAGCAGAGACACAGGCGTGTGTCTCAATTGTGTGTGACACACAACCAAGAGACACGACTGTGTGTCCCCTGTATCTTCTGAAGAATGCAAGTTAGTATGCTCACACGGGCGTGTGGCTTGGCCATGTGACCTAAGTCAGAGAGTTACACAGGCACAGACACGAGCTGGGACACGACCTTGTTTTCTTATTTCGAATGCCTACACGGCCTAAGACACAGGTGTGTCTCCTGACCGTGTGAGTCACATGACCTAGCCACATGGCTATGTGACCCCTATATAAATTCTTTGAGTATTCGATCTAATCCCAACTTATTTTTAATGCATATTTTGGGCCCTGAAGGTTTATATAAGAGTCAATATGTTTAATTTTGATTGGTTTCTGACATGAATGTATATGATATAAAATGTTTGTTTATTTGATCTATAAACTCCAGTAATACTCTGCAACCCTATTCTAGCGATGGATATAGGTTAGGAGTGTTACACATTCTCAATCAATTCCCTAATAGGATAAATGATTGGTCAAAAAGGCTTTTATCCTATGGTGGTAAGGATGTTTTTAGTAAAGTTGTATTACAATCCTTGCCTACTTATGCTCTTTCTAATTTTCTTACTCTCAGAGGTACAACTGATGAGATGCTTTTGAGAATGCGAAGTTATTGGTGGACTAGTAAAGACAAAGGACATGGATAGGTGATGATGGCTTGGGACACATACAAACCAAAGGGAATGAGTGGCCTTGGTTTCAAAGACCTTAGGCTTTTCAATATTGTACTTCTGGGGAGACAAGTTTGGCGCCTTATTAACCACAAAGATATATTATTCTTCCATGTCTTCAGCTCCAAATATTTCTCGGATGAGATGTGTTTCATCCTAAAACGGTCAATAAGCCTTCCTTTGCTTGGACGAGTATCTCGATTATGGCTAAATCCCTTGAAGTTGGATTCGGTTGGCAAATTGGGGATAGTAGAAGAGAGAGGATTGGGTTGGATAGGTGGGTTTCTTAAGGTCTCGATGCTAATTCTTTAAGTGATCCTAGTGTTGACATTTAAGAAAGGGTGGTGTGAGACCTATGGAAACCTAATCACCTTGCTTGGGATGGTATTCGGGTTTGCAAGCTTTTTGATGAGACGATGTGGGAACGAATTTGTGAGCTGCCTATCATTCCAAATGGGTCGACGGGTAGAGTTATTTGGTTCCATAACAAAGATGGAAGTTACATTATGAAATCAGCCTACTTGTGGCTTATCCTCAAGAAGGTTCGCTTTGGTCCACATCAACTCTTTTGGAGGATCATATAGAAGCTTTGGAGACTTCCTAAAATTCATATCTTCATGTAGAGATTGGGCCATGATTTTCTCTTGACGAATGTTAAAATCTCTTCCATTAACCAAAGCTTTGGTAGGGGATGTTTGAAGTGTGACGGTGGAGAGGAGACCGCCCTTCACGCTCTTAAGGAGTGCACAAAGGCTCTCACGATCCTTGCTCTCGGAGGGCTCGAGGGTAGGCTTCTTGACAGCATTCACGAAAGATGCATTGATTGGTTAGAGGAGGCTATGCGTTTATTGGACAAAAAGGCATTTGAAGATTTGAGTACGATTATTTGGAATATTTGGAATATTTGGAATATCCATAACAATGCTATCTTCTGGTGTAAAAATGAGTATGCTAGGGCCATTTGGGAACAGACAAAGATGCTTAGGGATGACTTTTGGATACACAACCTGACAAACAAGCAAATGATGCCCATGTCATCAAGGCTCTAAAAAATAGTGAAGCCCCTATCGAATTTATCAAGATCAATGTGGATGTCGTTGTCGTTGACAATAAAACTGGAATTGGGGTGATTGCCTGAGACAACAATGGTTTTGTTCTTAGCTGCAGGGTGGGTGTTAAAGGGGAACATATGTGTGTGGAGTGCGCGGAGCTAAGTGCGTTGGTTGAGGGTACCAATTGGGCCCGATCTCATAACTAAAATAAGGTCATCTTTGAGTTCAATTACGCGAGCTTAGTTAATCATTTTAGGAAGCACCAAGAGGACATTACAATCCTCGGCCATTGGATTTATAAAGTTAGAGGCATGATTGAGTCCTTCACCAATGTTGAAGTAAAATGGATTAGGGGCGATAGAAATAAAGTTGCAGACCTTTGTAATCTTGCCCTGAAAAATCAACGTAATTTGTAGTGTCCAAGCAATATCTGTAATTGTGTAATTTTTTATTCATGTTAATTGATATAGTGGCATTTGGGCCCATTTTAAAAAAAAAAACCTCTTTTAATGACCAAAGAAGTTTAGACATGATTAATAAAGGTTGAGATTTTCTTTTTTATATATTTAGTTTAAATTTTATCATGTGTAGTTGTTATATGTGGATATTTAATTCTATAATATGTTGCTATTATGCATTTTTAATTTGATAAGTTAATTTTGATTCAAATTATTTTAATACATATTCATTTGATTTTATTTTATATCCATATATTTTAATTATCGACTCTAAATAATCCACACTATATGATATGATATTGTTTCCATACATGCATTTATATATAGTATTTTTTATACAAACACTTACCAAAGATGGATTTAGTCCAATTTCATAAGCATGTTTCTATATATAAAATTAAGTGTTTTACATTTTCATAATTTTTATATGAATACCATCATATTTCATACTCCATTCATATACATTATGCATGTTTGGCATAAATTAAAATTTTCTAACTATTT
This sequence comes from Gossypium arboreum, assembly GCF_025698485.1. Classification (NCBI taxonomy): domain Eukaryota; kingdom Viridiplantae; phylum Streptophyta; class Magnoliopsida; order Malvales; family Malvaceae; genus Gossypium; species Gossypium arboreum. The sequence goes on along the minus strand of NC_069073.1, from coordinate 76,902,130 downwards.
GATTGATGTAAAAAACTTCCAACTGTTCAATAAGGAGATATTTACTTATAATGATGTAAAACTTAAGTAATTTTACACCTTTATAACTTTTATATGATTAATATTTTAACAACCCAACCATCATATTTCATGCTTCATTCATATAAATAATGCATGTCAAACCTTATGTAAAGTAAAATTTTCTAACTATTTATTATATGTAAAAAGCTTTCAATCATTCAATAAATATTTATATATACAATATTTTATATCAATATGGTAGAGGTATTGTATTAGTTCAAAATATACATGCACGAAAATAACAATTATATCGAAAAATTTAATCTGGTAAATTATTAAAATATTAATTATATAAATTTATACCAAAGAGTATAAAACTAACTCTAGTTTTACATTCTTCAATAACTTTTGTATAATTAATATTTTAACAATCCAAGTGCTGAATTTATTAAGATATTTGTATTTGTCATGTATCTAAAATTTTTAATCGATCTAGTATCTTTATCATATCAATCTAAACTATTGTCTATATTAATATATATTTAATGATTGAAAGTTTTATATAAAAATTTGTTAGAACTTTTTAATTTACTTCAAACTTGTCATGCATGATCTATATAAATAAAGCATGATGACTGAATTGTTAAAATATTAACCATACAAAAGGTTATTAAAGTGTGTAAAATTACATTAAATTTTTACACCAATAAGGTATATATATGTTTATTTAGTAATTATATATATTTATATATTATAGAAATATAATATTACAAAAATAAAAATTATGTGGCGTAACTTATAACTATTATTTGTCATGATGATAATCTATCACATATAATTGTTGATTATATTTAAAAAATATTTTAAGGTAAATTCTTTATAAAAATATTTTCATAAATTTGGAATTAAAAATTTTCATATAGCAACATCCTCATTGTATAATAAAAAGGATTAAACTATATTTGGTATAAAAATACAAGAATCAAATATTCACATTCAAGTTACAATTATAATTTAAATTTGTTTGATTAAAATTTAAAATAAAATTACATATTTTAATAATTATAATAATACGATATAACATTATATTAGCAATACTTAAAAAAAAACAAGTAGCTTTATTTAATTTATTAATTAATTTTAAAATATTTATATTTATTGTTCAGAATATCGACGAATTTAGAGTTATTTTATTTTTAACATATTATTATACGCTATATTTTTTGAATAAAATCAATTTTATTTTTACATCAGCATTTCTGTGTGGTATTAGCTTTAATAATAAACACTCTAAATGTTTATATATTGAGATTTGCATGGATATATTAAATATACTTTAAAAATAAAAATAAAATTAATTATAATTCTATTTATAATTAAGTTAACTAAGTTATAGGAAATGCTAACTATAAAGCAAATGGACACAAATATAAATAGAGAGAAAATTTTTAACTTAAAAATATTACTAAAAATTAACTTTTAATGTCGACGGTATTAAAATTAGTTTACTTAAACTTAAAATATAATATAAGTAAAAACACATTTTAATAACATTAATTAATATAAAATTATATTTCAAATATCATTAATTAATTTAAAAGTGTAAAAATATTATAATATCGATACATATACATAATTCGTACATCTCATTAGAATAGTTCTTGATTAAAGATTAATTAAGCTAATTAAAACATGATTAACTTAAGTAAACCGAGTTAATTAACATTTAAGCATATTATATAAGGGTAAGATAGTGGAGATTTGTTATCTTCTTTAAAACATTCAATCATCAATATTAAGGTGATTCCAAGTCATTTTCTTGTAATTTTTATTATTTTTGAGTCATGGAAGGTTGATTTAGCTAGCATATGTACCAATTTGTAAAATTGTTAAAGTTTGGGAAAGTTGTCATTTTTTATTTCTTAAAGAATTAGGCTTGAAATTAATAGGTTTTGAGCTTATAATATAAAAAATGACTAGATTGTAAAGTTAGTTTAGCTTGTTTGTTAACTTTGCTACATTAGGGACAAAATTGAATAAACGTAAAACTTGTAACACCCCTAACCCGCATCCATCGTCGGAACAAGGTTTTGGAGCATTACTGAAACATTCAGAACATTTTACAATTTGTTTACATAAATTACTATTCAATTACCGAGATCAGTCAAAACGTCCCTTAATTGGACTCTCGAGGCCCAATACGAACATTACAATCAAGTCGAGACATAATCGGAAACTCATAAAATTTTTCGCGACATTTCAAAAATGTTCCAAGGTGCAGGGCTCACATGCCCATGTGGTTGGGCCGTGTACTACACACAGCACGTGTCCCTAATCCATGTAACTTTTTAACTTTTAAGGCATGAAGAAATTGAAGTCACATGGCCAAGTTACATGCCGTGTGCTAGGTCGTGCGGTGAATTTTATTTTCGAATTTTAGGTGTAGTTTTCACACGACCGTGTAACACGTCCGTGTTCAAGGCCGTGTCAACCACACGGCTGAGACACATGGCCGTGTGGCCAATTCTGAGCATTCTGTTTCTCATTTTTAAGATGCAGGGGACACACGGCTGGACCACACGCCTATGGGACAAGCCATGTGTCACACACGGCCAAGACACACGCCCGTGTGTAGCAATTTCCTAGCCTCATTTGTCACCAAAACTTACCATTTTCCTGCACTAAAACTCACAAACATATATCCACCATGTAGCAATTTCCTAGCCTCATTTGCCACCAAAACTTACCATTTTCCTGCACCAAAACTCACAAACATATATCCACCAATCCAATATCATTTTCACATAAATTTAGCCATCAACCATGTGGTATTATCTCATGCATCAAAGGATATAAACGTACTCTTATCATACACTTATATGCTAACATAATTCCAACAAACTAACACATAATAAACACTTATGTGATTACCAAAATATTACTTCAAAAATAGTCAAACTTAGACCACCACTAGCCACTCCAATGACTAGATTACAAAACAACAATTACAAGCCATCATTGGCCCAATAAGCTTATACATGCCATTATACCAAAACGAGATTTCTATTTGTACCAAAATGCAATAGTGAATAGTGTGATGACTGCTCTGACCGACTTCCAACCTTCGCGAGCTTTGAGCATTATAAAATAGGGAAAAATTAAATGGGGTAAGCATTTTTTACTTAGTAAGTTTGTATAATAGAAAATAAACTTACCGGTCATATTTATTAATACAAGCATATAGAAATTTACATTCCATCGATTTTGGGTAAGTTACCTAAACACATACACTTATTCAACAAGTTAGTCACATAATCTCATATGAATATCAAGTAAACATAGATGAGCTCATCACATTACAATCTTCCATTAATTTCACCTTTCCACACTTCAAGAGTCTTTTCAGTCGAACTATTGAAATCTTGATTGATGTTCAGGTAATATACACATGTCCAAAAGTACCCATTAGGGTACATAATAAAAGGGCGCACTCTTGAGCCGTACATTTTACAGTAGGATTATCAGTCCAGGCTAAATCCCATCAGAAGCATATGCTCTAGAGAGCTTAATATGGATTACCTGTAACACCCCTAACCCGTAACCATCGCCGGAATAGGTTAAGAGGCATTACCGGAATTATAGTTCAGTTCAGAATGATAGTATATCAAATAACATTACATTTCAGTAAACATCACTCATTAACATTCATTATATACTTAAATCAACATACAAAGCGTTGATCATGCATTCGGGGCTAAATTGATAACATATAAAAATTTCAAAAACTTATAAAATTTTCAACCTTTCAAGTGTCACACGCCCGTGTGAACAAGCTGTATGCCTCACACGGCTAATAGACACGCCCATGTCTTAGACCATGTGGAAATAGGGAATACATACTGACTTGTGTCACACGGCCGAGGACACGCCCGTGTGCCAAGCGGTGTGAAAACTAGAGAGGATACTGACTTGGGTCACACAGCCAACCACACGCCCGTGTGTCTAGCCCTTGTGCCCTTCGAAATGGCCTCACACACCCATGTGCTAGGCCATGTGCCATTTAGGGGGTATACTGACTTATGTCACGCAGTCAATCACACGTCCGTGTGTGAATCCGTGTGACATAGACGACCAATAGACATGCCCGTGTGTTTAACCCGTGTTAAACCTGTAGGATATACTGACTTAATTTGTAGGGTACCCTAGGGGACGCACGGCTGTGTAACTTAACTATAGGTCGCACACGACTGATACACACGTCCGTGTCTCTGCCTGTGTGGACAAAAATAGGCCATTTGCAAAACCATATTGACACCCTAAAACACAAGCATTTACAATCATATTTGACCATAATTATGCAACCCAATTGACAACCAAAATAACCATTTCATTACACAATATTTAACATATCAAAACATAGCAAATTCATATCCAAATACCTATCCATCTTCATGTATAATCTATTCATCTATCAAATCCATATTAATACTTCACTTGCATATTTTCATTCAAACATTACCATACCAAAACATACCATTTTTAAACACATCTATGCAATCAAAACATGATACTAAAATATGCCAAATCACATAGTTTAACTTATATACAAAATCATTCTCAAATGATGATACCAAAACATAACTACTTCTATCAAACTAGCCTATACATGCCATATTTACATATATTTACAAGTTCAAAATACCTACTGGAATTTGGATAGCGTGATATGCAACCCCGACTTGTCTAGAACGAAAGAGCTAACGAACCTCTATAAAACATAGAAAAGGAAACATAGTAAGCTTATAGCTTAGTAAACCCGTATAATTCAGAATTAAACTTACCATTTATTCATAATCAAAGCAATACAAATATGCAACCAATTCAATTAATCAACACCTAATTACAAGTATTCATCAAATGTTAGTCATTGTAAACATACATGAAATCATCCATTAATACAATATTTCTCATCATTCTAGATTCATATATCATGTATAACATTAATAACATTTATAAACCGTAACTCGTCAATATAACATTATTTAGGCCTATTGAACCTATTAGAACTTCAAAGGATAGTCAAGTGAACAATGTCAGAAATCCATTAATTCATCATCATACATGCTCTTTCGAATCTTGGTCGGTAAGCTCCTCCTGAGCTGAAAAACAGTAAGCTCTATTGAGCTGAAAACGGTAAGCTCTATTGAGCTGAACAGTAAGCTCTTTCAAGATGAATCGATAAACTTCAATGAATTGAAACAGTAAGCTCTTACAAACTGTGGTGAGTCCGCAACAAATACAGGAGCTCAACCAATACGGTAATCTCAGTAATACATCACTTGCATGCAATGAATTCACATAGTTCAAACGGGGCCCGATAACGAATACAATATATCATTAATACATTTATATTTCAAGTATTTCAATTATATACATTCAATTCAACAATTACAAGTATAGAAAAGTTTGATTCTAATTATACGAACTTACCTTGAGTTGCTCGAATGAAAACTATCGTCTATTCGCTAACCTTTCTTTTTCCCCAATCTAGTTTTAGTATTTGCTTATCGTGATCTATATGATATCAAAATAACTCATTCAAACTTTCATTCAATTCAATTTAGCCTAAAATATTCATTTTGGCTAAATTATAAATTTACCCCTAAACTTTTAACTACTTTGCAATTTAGTCCTTAACACATAAAATTGCAAATTCATGCAATTTAATACCAACCCATGTCTAACCGAATTTCCTATATACTACTAGTAGCCCATAAATTTAATTATTTCACACTTTTAACCACAAAATTTTACAATTTCACTATTTAATCCCAATTTTTCATTTTTGTCAAAAATCACTTTACAAAACTAGTTCAACTATCATCAAGCTTCCATAATCTATCATTAAACATCAAAGAACTCAAATATTCAACAATGACACATTTCAAAATCATAAAAAAATTCAAAAATTAATGTACGGGCTAGCTAGATTAAGCTTAAACAAGCTCAAAAACGTAGGAATCATTAAAAACTGAGTCAAAACCGTACCTTACTTGACAAAGGAAGTTTGGCCGAATGAAAACCTAAAATTTCTTCTTTTCTTCTTACGAAATTCGGCTAAGGAAGATGATGATGGTATAAAATAAATTTTGGTTTTATTTATTATAACATTTATTAACCATTTACCATTTTGACCTTAAAATTAATTCAAAATTACATCAATTGCCATTATATCATCATCCAATAACTATAATTGGCTTATTTATCACCTAAGGACCTTTAATTTAATGTTCTATAGCTATTTGACACTTTTAGCTAATACAACACAAGTTTTACGCTTTACACGATTTAGTCCTTTTTACCGAATTAAGCATTTAAACGGTAAAATTTCTTAACGAAAATTTCACATAATCAATCTATCATGCTGTAAACCTTATTAAAAAAATAAAATAAATATTTTGACTTTATATTTGTGGTTCCGAAACCACTGTTCTGATTTGTCCTAAAAATGGGCTGTTACAACTCTCCCCCTAGGGATTTTTGTCCCCAAAAATATTACCAGTGAAAAGGTTAGGGTACTATTTTTGCATATGTTCCTTGGGTTTGCATGTAACATCCTCAATCCCATGTTAATGCCAAAGAACCTTTACCAAGACTATGCGCTTATTTCTCAATTATTTGATCTCACGAGCCAGAATCCCGATCGATTCTTCGTTATACGACGTATCGGTTTGAATTTCAACATCAATCGGAGAAATCACATGTGACAGATTAGATCTTTAATGGTGTAGCATAAAAACGTGAAAAACATTATGGATCTTTTCAAGTTCTGACGATAAAGCTAATCGATATGCTACAGGCCCTATTCTTTCCGTAATCTCATATGGCCCAATGAATCGCGGACTCAACTTTTCTTTACAGCCAAATTGATGAACCTTTTTTCACGGTGAGACTTTTAAAAACACTCGATCCCTAACATGAAATTTAATCTCTCTACGTTTTAAATTCGCATAGGATTTTTGTCGATTTGAAGATACTTTTAGACTGTCTCAAATAGTTTTCACTTTTTCTTCAATTTCTCTGATTAATTCAAACCAGTGAATCTTTTGCTACTCAATTCAGTCCAATATAGCGGAGTTCGACACTTGTAACCATATAAAGCTTCGTACGGTGCCATTTTTATACTCATTTGGAAACTATTGTTATAAACAAATTCAATTAGTGGTAAGTATTTTTCCTAACTACCTTCAAACTCGAGAATACAACAACGCAACATATCCTCAAGTATCTGTATAATTCTTTCAGATTGACTGTTAGTCTGGGGATGAAAAGCTGTACTAAAATTCAATTTCATTCCAAGAGCTTCTTGTAATTCTTCCAGAATCTTGACGTAAATCTCGGGTCTTCATTGGGGATAATAGACAGTGGTACACCATGTAATCGTATGATTTTAGATAAGTACAATTCAGCTAGTCTATCCAGAGAGTAATCTGTACGTACCAGTATGAAATGAGCAGATTTTGTTAGTCGATTAATGACAACCTAAATAGCATCTTTCTTTTTCGGAGTTAGGGGCAATCCCGACACAAAATCCATTAAAACTCTATCCTATTTCCACTCAGGAATCATTACAGGCTATAGTAAACCTGATGGTACTTGATGTTCAGCTTTTACTTGTTGACAAATTAGACATTTCGATACAAACTCTAATATATCCCTTTTCATACCCGACCACCAGTATAGCTGTTTTAGATTGTTATACATCTTGGTACTTTCCGGATGATAGATAAATAATTTCTATGTGCTTCATGCAAGATTTTCTGAATAAGCTCTATATTTTTCAGTACAAAAATTCTATTTCAGAACATTAAACAGTCATTAGTTCCAATATGAAATTCTGAATCAAAATTAGACTCACATTGAATTCGTTTAGCTTGTAGATCACCATCATCTTTTTAAGCTTCACAAATTTGTTTAAGAACTACCTGTTTAGCTCTTAATTCAGCTAAAATAGACCCGTCATCACATATCATCAACTGGGTGTTCATGGCTCGTAATGCAAACAATGATTTTCAGCTCAAGGCATCAACAACTACATTAGCTTTTCCCAGGTGATAATCAATCACAAAATCATAATCTTTCAATGACTCGAGCCATCTTCGTTGTTGCAAATTAAAATCCTTTTGTGACATAAGATATTTCAAGCTTTTGTAATCCATATAAATATGACATTTCTCACTATATAAGTAGTGTCGCCAAATCTTTAATGCGAACACAATTGCAGCCAACTCTAAATCATGTGTCGGATAGTTCTTTTCATGCGGTTTCAACTGTCGAGAAGCATAAGCTATAATTTTTCCATCTTGCATCAAAACACAACCCAATCTGTTTAATGATACATCACTATAGATCACGAACTCTTTACCCGATTCAGGTTGAACCAAAATTGGAGCCTCTGTTAACAGTACTTTCAACTGTTCAAAACTTTGCTGATGTAGCACCCCAAACCCGGCCCAGACGTTAAGGCCGAATCCGACGTGCCACTTTGAAGTCAAAAACCCGTGTTCCCTTTTTAGTGTTCTAAAAAGCCGACTTTTGTCAAACTAACCAAGTGAATGGAAGCTGGGCACTAGGTAGGTATCCATAACAGAGGAGGTGAGCCATGAAGGCTGCTTAAGTACCAAGCTCTCCAATTGGATCCAATCCTAGACATGCCCACATCCATTGCCACACTTGGTTATAACAAGTTGAAAGAGTGATTATCTTTGGTAAATCGAATATTCGTGACGTCGTGTTATTTTAAAAAAAAACAAGTATCGTTTTGAAATCATGCCTTAAGTCTAGCCCATTTGAATTAGTATCCATCAATTTAAAGTTGTTTAAAATAATATAATCCCAGAAAATCAAAGAAGAAAATAAAGTTAAAATGGCCTTATTACAACCCAAAAATTAAATAGTAATTAAAAATAACTTAAGAAAACCAGGTCTCTTTTTCAAACCCAAAAGTGTTCACCATGGCCACTCTGAATCCCTCGGCTCCAAGTCACCCACATCAAGGCTCACTGCAAGGTTAAAGAAGGGTGAGTTTGGGGAAACTCATGTGTAAGGAAAACCCATTCAAAGCCCAAGTCACTCAAGCCCATTGGGCCTAAGCCCATTCAGTAACAGTGGTCTGGGCGAGTCCTTTTCAGATTACAATAAACCGAGCCTTAGCCCTTATTCAGATAACAAGATGGCCCATAGGCCCATTTCAAAATACATGCAACATCAAGTAAACATATGCAAGCCCATTTGGGGAGACTACTCAACCCACCAACCACTACACTCTACCCTTACCAGCCATACACTCCATGTGGGGAATAGTTCAACCCACCCACCCAACACTCCACGAGCTTGACCTTAACATTGCTGATTATCGATAGAATTGAGGCAAAGCCTCCAAGACATGGACAAGCCACTTTCAGTACTTCCTCCGTCAATATCCCAGTCCCATGCATCAGATAATAACAACAAGGCATGCAGTAAATAACAACAGTCAAACATGTATTTAGGTCAATTTAACCTTAAGGGTATTTCGGTAATTTATCTCCTAAGGGTAAAACTGTAAATTTCCCACTTTTAAAGGTATTTCAGTAATTTATCTATTTTAGGGTTTTTCATGCATATTCCTACCTTTCACGTACTAATGTAATCACTACCGAGGGTTCTTACGAATTGGGCCGTTGGCCCATCATTCCAATTTTGGCCCATTAAGCCCAAAAATATCGAGGGCACGTAAATCATGCACTTTGCGGTCCAAACATTGCAGCTTACCAAAAACATTAATCGATTTACCTCACGAGCATTCGCACACTCACAAATCTACAAAATACCGATTTTCGGCATTTCGCTTTTCGGCTTTTGCCGATCTAGACTAAGAAAGAGGGTGTTAGTTACACACCTGTTTGCGACGATATGCTGACGAGATCCACACATGAACTGCCTACAATTGGATTACTAACACGTTAATCTAACTATTCAAATATAAACTACGTATTAACCCCTTACAATATTCGGCCAACCACACCTACAGGTCATAGTAAGCTTATAAGAAATCAATAAGCAACTCATTAACAAATTTTTGTCAATGTTTACCACATAATCATAATTTCACTGCAAGCTATCTTCCTGAGCAACAGTCACTAAATCATTTATAACTGGAGCTACGAAACTCCAAATCAAGTGCCATTAATTTTCCCTGAAAATAGACTCATATATCTTCTATCCATAAAATTTTCAGAATTTTTGGTTTGGCCAATCAATACCAGATTTTTCTTAAAGTTTCCCATGTTTCACTGTTTGACTAATCTGACCACTCTTCATTACGAATCAAATTTCTCATTGTACAGAATTCTAAATATGTTCTCGTTTATTTCATTTGAAACTAGACTCATTAAGATTTAATTACATAATTTATGCAGCTTCTAACTAATCTCCCACAATTTATGGTGATTTTCCAAAGTCACGTTACTGTTGCTGTCCCAAGCAGATTTATTACCAAATCACTCTTTCACACCTAACTTGCATGCTTGTTATTTAAACATGTATATCACCAATCAATCATCACATATCTATGATTTTACTTAAGTATAATCTCCATTTCATCATTTTAAAGCACAACATGTTAGCCGATTTTTCCCCTTAGCATCTAAGGCACATGCATGCTCATTTGTTTGACTCAACTTCACCTATCTTCCATTTTTCATCAAAAGAACATGAAACAACAACCATTTCCTTCATTTTAATTCATGACTAAATGCTCACAACACAACTAAAAACTAAAATATGCTTCAAGAGTTAAGGTAGAATCAAGAAGAACTCATGAACATCAAGATAGAAGCAAACTACCATGAACTTACCTTCAATTTTCTTCCCCAAGTGACTGAACATTCAATAGCTTTCTCCTCTCCTTTCTCTTCTCTAACTTTCGGCTATGATGAACAAAGATGGACAAAACTTTGTTCTTTTCACCCCTTTTTCTTTTAATAAAATTTCATATTTCATCCATTTAATTCTTTAATACAAAAGACATGAAATGCCCATCATGGAAAATTTACCTAAACCATTATCATGGAACATTTACCTAACCCATTATCATGGAATATTTACCTAATCCATTATCATGGAACATTTACCTAACCCATTATCAATTTGTACCATGAATTATGGATATCAAGTGCTCATATTGTCTACAACAACATGATGGCTGGCCACTTCATGTAAAATGGGAGGTTTGTCATGCAAATCCTCCTATTTTGCACTCCTATTTATTTGGCCACTTCAATTTAGCCTATAGCATTTTCAAACATTTTCACATAGGTTCTATTTCATAATTTCACCCCCTTTTTCTTATGGAACAAAAATTAACTAAAATTGTCGGGTTCTATCTTAAGCTTGGGCCTTCTAGAGGCCCACAACATAATTAAACCTATGCCAACATTCACAGAATTCCCGAAAATTGAGGCGTTACAGCTGACACTTTTCTGACCATTCAAACTTCATATCCTTTTGTAGCAGTCGAGCCATTGGTGTCACAATCATCGACAATCCTTTTACAAATCATCAGTACTAACCTACTAAGCCCAAAAAGCTACAGACTTCAAATACATTTCTCGGAGATTTCCAATTAACAATACAAAAAATTTTGCTCGGATCAACTCTAATACCATCGACTGAAACAATATGTCCCAAAAATCCAACTTCTCTGAGCCAGAACTCACATTTACTGAACTTTGCAAATAACTGCTTATCACGTAGAGTCTGTAACACAATTCTCAAGTGCTCAGTATGCTCAGATTCATCTCGTGAATGGATTAGAATATCGTTGATGAATACAACAACAAATCTATCTAAATACGGTATCAATATTTGATTCATCAAGTCCATAAAAATGGCAGGAGCATTAGTTAAACCGAAAGGCATAATAAGGAATTCATAATTTCCATACCTTGTTCTGAAAGTGATTTTCGGCACATCCGACTCTTTAACTTGCAACTGATAATAACCCGATCTATATCAATCTTTGAAAATACTGAAGCTCCCTTCAACTGATCAAATAAGCCATCAATTCACGGTAAAAGGGTATTTTTTCTTTACAGTCACTTTATTCAACTGTCTATAATTAATATACATTCTCGTAGTACCATCTTTCTTTCTCATGAACAATACCGGTGCACCCCAGGGAGAATAACTCGGTTGTACAAAATCTCTGTATGTCAATTCTTGCAACTGAGCTTTCAACTATTTTAATTATGTTGGAGCCATTCTATACAAAGCTATTGACATCGGAGTTGTTCCCGGTACTAATTAATACCAAATTCAACCTTTTTGATTGGTGGTAAACCTGGTAATTCTTTGGAAATACATCCGAAAACTCACAAACAACAGGTACGGATTCAATATTTGATTTGACACTTTTGCATCCAGTACGTATGCAAGATATGCATCATAGCCCTTTTTCAAATATTTCTGAGCTAATATAAACGATATCACAGTAGATAATTCACTCGAATCATTAGAATCAATCTGAAGAATCTCACCATTTTTGTAACATCTCAAATTAGGGCTTAGTCGGAACAGTGGTTTCAAGACCACAAATTAAAATATAAATAATTATTTTATAATTATTATAAGGTCTATGAGATGTTTATATGATTGTGTAAAGTTTTCATGAAGAAATTATATGTGAGAAGTGTTTAATTTGGCTTTAAGGACTAAATCGCGTAAAGTGCGAAAGTTGCATTCTAATAGCTAAAGGTATTAAATAACTATACAATTTTTAGTGGAAGACCTTATATGGAAATTATCCCATTCATAAGTTAGTAGAAGATATTTGTTTGGTATTATTGAAATTAGTCAGAAATTAAAAGGGTAAACAGGTAATTAAGTTAAAAAGGTATAATAAAACAAAAATGCAAAAAGCTATCATCTTTTTTATTTCTCTTTCTTCTCCACCGATTTTTACCCAAGGAAATGGCCATGGAAGCTTGAAAATTTCAACAACTTCTAACCCTCACAAGTAAGTGATTTTGATGGTCATTTTTTTTATAATTTTTGTATTTTTGGAACCCTTGTATCTTAATTTAGCTAATGAGGGGACAATTTTGCAAAATAGTTGAAAGTCTAGGGATTTTCCATGAGAATATTCATGTTTTTTTTTGCATTTTTATGAAAGAAAATGAATCTTGGTTCTTAAATAAACAATTTTTGTTAAGTGATTTTCATGAAAACACCTAAAATGGACCCTTTTGTAAAAGTGGTAAAATAGATGGTAAAGGTGTGAAATAATGAAATATGTGGGTTGCTATAAGTAAGATAAATATTCGGCTAGGCTTGGGTTGGGATAAAATTGAATGAATTTTATTTTTTGAGCTTAGGGACTAATTTGCAAATAAGTAAAAGTTTATGGGCAAAATTGTAAATTTTTTAAAGTATTATTTTTGGGCCAATTTGTATATTCTGAGTAATAAATAAGCTATATTTGAAATGTTAGATCAATAAAATCGAGATTCGGGCTTAAATCGAGAAAGTACGTGGTTAAGAATAAAAAGAGAATAATTACCCGTTTTTGCATTCGAGATAAGTTCGTGTGATAATAATAATGCAATGTCTTATTTGAATTGAAATGGCTAATTATTATTATATAATTTGTATGATTTGTTACGGACATACTCGACGAGGAATCGACAAACGAGTCATGTGATAAAATTGGTAAGACAATAATGTTATTGTGATTTGTGATTGCAATCTGAATTGATATGAAAATGTAGATGCGTTGAATTATATGTTGTGGTACTATGTACGTGACGGTGTTATGCTTCACGAAATTATAATCTAAGCTGTGTATATGCAATGACCTAAAACATATGTCTATGATGTTTGATTACATTGTAATGAATGGTAACTTGGTGTTAAAGAGTGATATTACATGGAATATGTATGACGAGATTTGTTGTGCTAAAAATCCCGGTTTAACCTTAGGAATAGATTGGATGTCCATGCTAAGACATTTGGTTGATATGTGTGCTAGTGTAAGACCATATCTAGGATATGGCATCGATGTTGATATGTGTGCTAGTGTAAGACCATGTCTGGGACATGGCATCGGCCACATTATGAGAGCCAGTGTAAGACCATGTCTGGGACATGGCATCGGCCTCAATATGCAAGCCAATGTAAGACCATGTTTGGAACATGGTATCAGTATTGTTATATATGTCAGTGTAAGACTATGTTTGGGACATGGCATTGGCACCGATGTATAATAGCCAATGTAAGACCATGTCTGGTACATGGCATCAGCATTTTATCCTTTTGTATGAGGCTTATCAGGTATCCTTTAGTATTCCAACTGGTTCAACGAGTGATTTAAAGATTGTGTCATGATTGAGAAAAGTTATGATGATGTTGCAAGTGGTACGGGTATGTGTGCAAAACTCATGAGATGTGTACAAAACTCATGAGAAATGATCTCAGTTTATGATGCACCTTTGGTAAGGAAGAAAATAAGTAAGTCATGCCCATGAGAATGATTTTGTGGTGACCTTGTGATTATGGGTCTATGCTTATGATGTATAAATATGAATTTTTACCATGAAGCCTGAAATGATTTGTAAAGGTGTTATAAACTTAGTTATCATTATTCTATACCAAAATAGTTTTGGACAGCAATAGTAGTTCAACTTTGAAAATCCACAAAAAATTGTAGAAATTGAGTTAGAGGTTTAATAAAATATGAAATTAAATATTATTGAGTCTAGTTTCACATAGAACAAATGGTGTAAGCAAAAGAATTTCATGTTATGAGATATTTGGATTTCTATAAGACAGGGCTAGAATGATTTTAGGCTCCCTTGTCTTAACTTTGGAAAATCATTAAAATTATATGAAAATAATTATTAGTTAGAATTCATATGACTAAATTCTTAATGAGTCTATTTTCAAGAGAAACAGATAGGAACATAATCCAAATTCCGTATTGTGAGATAAATAATTTTTAGTGAAGAAGGGTTGAAACTATCAAATAGCAGAACAGGGGAGAATTTAAAGAATAAAATGTACTTATTGGCTAGACTAAAAATTTTAAAAATTTTATGGTAAGAAGATACGTGAGTCTATTTTCATGGGAAATTAGCGGGTCTTAATTTGGAGTTTCGTAGCTCAAGATATAAAGAATTTAGTGACTATGACTCGAGTAGATAACTTGAGATGAACAAGAGTAAATAGTAGAATTTTGTGCAATTATGATTGTATTAACTTGTGAACATGTTGTGAGAATTGTTAAAAACATGTTAATAAATTGCTTATTATTTTCATATGGACTTACTAAGCTATATAGCTTACCCTTTTCCTTTCCTTTCTCTCATAGTGTCACAGATGCTAGCTCGGGTTGGAGATCATCTGTAACACCCCTTTTCCCGTACCTGAGGCTGGGATAAGGTACGAGGCGTTATCAGACAAACATACAAACGTTAAACAAAAATACAAGCCATAAAATTTCATTCATATTTCAAAACGTTCATTCACTTACACATAGTCCCTTATTTGAGTCTACAAAGCCCAAAACTTACTTTAGAAAGGGTTCGGGACTAAACTGAGAACTTACGAAAATCTTGGAAATTTCATGCTTTAAGGCTCCACACGCCTGTGTCCCAAAGTCGTATTCCATACATGGCTGAAACACATGGTCGTGTCTCTGCCTGTGTGGAATATACCTAGGCTATTTTCCAAGCTTTGGTCAACCTTAATCTCTTACACACTTATACAAAATCAAAAGCATATAACATGGTATTCATTTAATGATTAAATATTCTCAATTAAACCATAAACATAGCATTTGTATGTCATCATACATGTGTCTCTTCTACTCATTTTACCTTGTTTATTATAGTACCACTTATACATTTATACCAAGATTATCATCTTACCAAATATTTTCAGCTTAATCATCAAGCATTCATATTTAAAACTAGATCATATCTTTATAAAATACCACAATTCAGATGCGCAAAATAACATGTTTTCCTGAAACATTTCAATTCAACTCTATACCCAACAAGCATTACATTGAGACTAGTCATATATATATATACATGTCATGATACATATCATTCTCTTTCTGTTTTCTTATAAACACATATCATTTTTTTCATTATATCAATATTTCATATACCATAGTTTCCATGTATTCCACATATATTTATTTTCCTCCTCCTCCTCTCCATTCCACATCCTTAATGTATATAGCATTCTTGTAAGTATGATTTCACAATTTACTAATAAATGCTCACATCAAACTGTCCACACGAGTCATAGTCACTTACTTATTTATAATTCGAGATACAGAGCTCCAAATTAAGATCCATAAATTTCCCCTAAAACTAGACTCACATATCTTTCCACCATAAAATTTTCATAATTTTTTGTTTAGCCAATTAGTACAGTTTATTCATTAAAATTTCCCCTGTTTCACTTTTCGACAGATTCGACCTCTCTTTACTAAAAATTAATTATCTCACAGTACAGAACTCGGATAATGTTCTTATTGATTTATCTTGAAAATAAACTCAGTAGGCATTTTAAAATATAATTTTAAGCCTCTAATCGTTTTTATCCAAATTTTTGTGATTTTCCAAAGTCAGAACAGGGGATCAAGTAATCATTCTGAACCAGTATCACAAAAACATAGATATCTAAAAATATAGAACTAATTTTCTTGCTCTGTTTCTTTTATATGAAAATAGACTCATTAAGCTTTAATTTTATATCTCATTTAGTCTCTGATTCAGTTGATACTATTTTTAGTGATTTTTCAAAATCACATCACTGCTACTGTCCAAAACAGTTTTATTGCTAATTCACTCTTTCACACTTTCTTTGTATTAACCTCATTTTAGTATGCATATCACAAATCATTTTCACCACATTTCATACATCACAAGTATAGGCCCATGATCACAAGGTCACCATAAAATCATCCTCATGTATAACTTACTTGTTTATAACCTTACCACATCCTGGTCACTTAATGAACACATCATTCACATAACCAAGTTCCTGCACTTATTCATCACAAAACTCACAAAGCAATACATGGAGAGTCTCCCGTTGAACATTTCGGATCAATCCTCGATACTTGGTGGTTTCAAAACATAGCTCTACCCATCATATAGTTCGACTCTCTTGTACACATGGTGAACACTCAGTACCACCCATGTGACCTAGCCAATTTATCTCGTAGCTCTCTTGTCTACATGGTGTCCTTCACCTGGAACCACGCATGTGACCTAGCTACATATATCCCGTAGCTCTCTTTTCTACATGGTGTACACATAGTATCACCCATGTGACCTAGCTACATCATAATGTCTTGTAGCTCTCTTGTACACATGATGTGCACTCAGCACCATACATGTGACCTAGCTACATACTATATGTATCATCCAATCTTTCCGAAGGTTCAACCGGGATTTCTCTCTCTTTTCCAACAATTTCACCAATCAAGTAATTATCCACAAACATATTTCCAATATTATTCTAAAATATCATAATATAAGTAATATTGATGTATCACTTACATATAAACTTACATCTCATTTAATATCAAGGCAATAACATTAAATTACACATTGCCTTATTAAAAATCATCTGAACTTACAATTTCCCATAATATCCATAATCATAGAAATCATGTTTATGTATGATAATTCAATGCACTTCATGTACCATAGACATATTTTTAAATCAATTCATAAACTTGGCACCATAATCATTTAATTTAACATAATTCAATTAATTCACTAAATTTAACTTTCAAATATAAATTATAGCATTATCTCAGTATTATTATCATACCAACTTACATACTTTCAGCACCTCAAAAATCATAATAAATATATCAATTTTACATTGAAACATGCATAAATTAATGCTTATTATACATATGAACTTACCTCGATACTAAAACGACCATTTTACCAACTTTCCCAATTTTCGATTTTTCTCTCATTCTAGGTTCAAATCTCAATTTCTGGGATCTAAAACATCCTATTTTACTTATTTAATTAATGTAATATTCAAAACAGTCCTTAACTCAAACTTTGGCAAAATTACAATTTTGCCCCTAAACTTTTGCATATTTACACTTTTGCCCCTAGGCTCGGAAATTAAACTTCATCCCTTATTCTTATGTTTTATGACATGCTAATCACTTTCCCTTCTATGACAAAATCAAATTCTCACTCTAACATATACTTATGACTATTAGGTATTTTTACCAATTAAGCCCTTTTACTTGTTTTCACTAAAAACCGAGTAGCACAAGTTGTCTAACATAATTTAAAACCTCATATTCTATCATAAAATAGAAAAATAAACACATTTCACCTATGGATATTTTTCCAAATATGAACCCTAGCTTAAATTATTGCTAGAATAAGCTTAATCAAATTACCGGGATTCCAAAAACGTAAAGAACTTGAAAAATGGGGTTAGAATGGACTTACTATTGAGCTTGGAAAGCTTGAAAACCCTAGACATGGCTTCCCCCATGCTAATTTCAGGCTCCATGAAAAAGATGACTCAATTTTGGCTTTATTTTCCCTTTTTATTTCTTTTAATTACCAAATGACCAAAATGCCCTTCCTTACTAAACTTTCAAAAATTCCATCCATGTCCAATTTTTTTCCATCACTTAGAAATTGGTAAAATTGCTATTTAAGACCTCCTAATTAATATTTCAGAGCAATTTTATACTAGAAACTTCTAGAATGCAAGTTTTGCAACTTATTCAATTTAGTCCCTAACTTCAAATTGAGTACTTTATGCATAGAATTTCTTCACGAAATTTTCACACAATCATGCAATTATATCATAGACCTCAAAATAATCATAAAATAATTATTTCTATCTCGGATTTTGTGGTCCCGAAACCTCTGTTCCAATTAGACCCAATTTTGGGCTATTACATCATCGGATATTCTATCACACTATCCAGCTATTGAAGGGTATAAATGATTTCAAGCACTTTAAGACTATGACATGTATAGTGACTTAGTCAATTCGATATGTGTCATTTGATTTGGCCAAATGTAACCAAATGTATTTGCTCATAATAGGAATATGATTCGTTTTGTATATAGCCGTGTTTGGTATGGATGAATTGTGAATGAGCCCTAGATTACTTGATGGTTTAAAAGTGACTAAATTGGTCTATGGATAGACCTTAGCATAAGTATGAAGTGTAAGAATGTATTAACGATAATTATGGCATGAAGTTGATAAGTTTAAACTAGGTAAAGTATGGTGCCTTATGCATGAATAAATCGATATGAAATTACCTCGAAAAGTGCCATTGAAGTTATGTTTAAGTAAGTGCTAACGAGGGTGCCAAGTGACGTGATAAATAGCCATTTTTTGGGCCATACAGGCAGAGAGATGGTCGTATGTCTTATCCGTGTGGAAGACATTGTCTAGGATATGGGCATGTGGTTTGGCCGTGTGACTCTATATCATTGTTGATGTCATAAATAGAGAGTTACACGGGTGGAGGATACGGGCGTGTCCTGAGCCACACGGGTGTGTGTGATCACACAGCCTGCCCACACGGGCGTGTGACTCTCCAAAATATGAAAATTTTCTAAGTGTTGTAAAATGTTCGTAAGTTCTCAGTTTAGTCCCAAACCACCCCGATGTATGTTTTGGGCCTTGTAAGCCCATATAAGGGGCATTATGAATATGAATGAATGTTTTTAATTTGAAAGAAATTTTATGGCCCAATTGTACATAGTTGTGTATGTTTATGTCCGGTAATGCCTCGTACCCTGTCCCAGCCTCGGCCTCAGACTCGGGTAAGGGTGTTACATTTAGTGGTATCAGAGCTATGGTTTAGTCGGTTCTCGGACTAACCTAGAATGTTTGAAGGTTTAGCTATACATGCTACGAATTTGTGATAGTGTGATGTCTCCCAACGCGAATGAGAACCATCTTGTTTAGACAAAGGTACTCTCCAACCGAGCTACTCGACTATGTTGATAGTGGTACTAAGGTAATTGAGTAAAGTGCAATTATGATGAGTTAAAACTCAAAAAGGTACGAATAAAAATTCATGATATATGTATGTATGTACATATATGAGACATGAGAAACATGAAATAGAATTTGTAAACGGCATAATGAGCTTATCTCAGATTGATCGATAATTCCATGATGTATAAGATTGATTTGCTCGAGTGAATGTATGTGTTCAGGTAACTTATGTAATATCCTGAATTAGGGCCCAGTCGGAACAGTGGTTTCGGAACCACAAATTCGACACAGTAAAATTTCTTTCTATTATATTTTAATGGTCTAGAATTTCACGGGATGATTTTGTGAAAATTTCGTTAGAAAATTTTGACGTTTGGGCACTCAATTTGGTTAAAAGGACTAAATTGTAAAAAATGCAAAAGTTGAGTTCTACATGTTAGCAGTGTCTAATTGTTATGTAATTTTAAATTGGAGGCCCTTAAATGGTAATTAGACCATTGGATAATTTTTTAGACAAAAATGGGCATGAAATGGGTGAAATAGAATATTTTTAAGTTAGGGGCATTTTGGTAATCTAGTAATTAAAATTAATTAAAAACAAAATTTAAGAGCCAATTTTTGTCCATCTTCTACCCCATGGCTGAAACTTGCATGGAGAAGACATATCTAGGGATTTTCAAGCTGCCAAGCTCGATTGTAAGTCCGTTCTAGCCCCGTTTTTAATGATTTTTACGTTTTTGAAATCCTCGTAACAAGATCTACTCATTTCTACCCATATTTTGAGCTAGGGTTTGTGTTTAAAAATTTAACCATGGATTAAATTCATGTGTTTTATGTCTAATGGTAGAAAATTAATGCTCGGTGTGTAATAAATGACTTTTTCCTAAGTGATTTTCGATGAAATTGTCAAAAACGACCATTTTGCAAAAGTTACAAAATTTGTCATAAAAGTGTGATTTAGTGGAAATTAGGGGCTGCTATAGTTATGAAAATGATTTGGCTAGGCTTAAAATGCAAGGAAATTGGATAAAAATCATTTTACGAGCCTTGGGGCAAAGTGCAAATATGTGAAAGTTTAGGGGTCAAAATGTAAATTTGTAAAAATATGATTTTTGGACCCATATGAATAATGTGACTAATTATTAAGCTAAATGTGATATTATAGATCAAGGAAAATGAGATTCGGGCATAGATTAGGAATGAATGAGATTATGGACTAATTCAGAATAAATAGTCGTGCTCGCATTCGAGGTAAGTTTGTATGTAAATAATATATCAATTTTTTTTATGTTATTATATTTCGTTATTATATGAGATGTGGCTACCTATAGAATGATCATTTGATGTAAATTATGAATATGAATGAGTTTGTTAAATGTTGAAAAGTGAGGAATTTTCCGGTTGAACCTTCGAAATAGCAATGATACTAATGATCCATTATGAGAACACATGTGTAGTACTATGTGTAGGCTACTATGTGTTTAAGATGGTTTTAGGTCACGTGTGTAGTACTAAGTGCAGGCTACTGTGCATACCCAACAACTTCAATTGTAACGCCCCTTACCCGTGTTCTACGCCAGAACAGGGTATGAGACATTACCGGAACATAACACATGGAATCGTACGAAACCATGACGTAGATTTTTTTATATATCCAAGTTAAAACAATTCAAATTTCATACTTAATCATGCATCCTCATACTTTATAGCTTGAACGATATTAATTAATACCAATGGTCATATACAAAATGAGCTATCAAATATTTTAATTATGACATAAAAAAAATAACTAAGTCCTCTATACATGCCATAATCCAAAATATTGTTTTCAAAATACCAAAAGAGTATTGATAGTGTGAATGGATCTCCAACAATCTCCAAACTCCGAGCTGGCTTGGTGGCACTATAAGACAAAGGAAAGGAAAGAGAGTAAGCATAAAGCTTAATAAGTAAGTACATAAATAATAAACAATTTGTCAACATGATTCTCAAGGTAAAAGAATCATAATTGTACAATTACTCATTTTCAGGTTAAGCTATTTTCTTGAGTCACGGTCACTAAATTATTTATAGATAGAGCTATGGAGCTCCAAATTAATATCTGTTAATTTTTCCGAAAACTAGATTCAAATATATTCTTACCATAAAATTTTTAGAATTTTTGGTTTAGCCAATTAGTACAGTTTATTCATTAAATGTACCCTTATTTCACTGTCCAATAGTTCCGACCTCTCTTCACTGAAAATTATTTATCTCACTGTACCGGACTCCAAATTAAGAACTTCTAATTTTTCCTGAAACTAGACTCACATATATTCTTACCATAAAATTTTCATAATTTTTGGTTCAGTCAATTTTCATTAAAAATACCCATGTTTCACTGTCTGGTAGTTCCGATCCTTTTTCACTAAAAAATACTTATCTCATGGTACAGATCTCAAATGCTATCCCCATCAATTCTTTTTGAAAATAGACTCATTAATGATTTTAAGCATGAAAATTATGACCTATAATTATTTTTTTTACAGTTTTGAATGATTTTCCCAAATCAGAACAAGGGATTCTAAAATCAGTCTAACCCTGTCTCCCAAAAATCCAATTATCACAGAATATAAATTCTTTTGCCTTCACCATTTCTTTTATGAGAAAATAAACTCATTAAGATTTAATTTCATATCTTATTCAATCTCTAATTCAATTTCTACCATTTTTGGTGATTTTTTAAAGTCACACAACTGCTACTGTCTAAAACTATTTTATTACAAAATTTCATTTTTACATAATTTCACTTACTCCATTCTGTTTTACCAAAAGATTCACTCAACTATCGAGCACATTGCTCACCACTTTTCACATTGATATACCTGCACTTATTCATCACATAGTCATGTACATGTGTATTTTCACTTAGTAAATTTGTAACACCCCAAACCCGAGCCAGACGTTATGGCCGAATCTGGCGTGTTACATTGAAGTGTTTTAGCGAAACCTTGTTTTCATTGAAAACCCTTCCTTGAAAAAAAATATGAAACCTTAATAAACTTATTAAACTCTCTTTTCAATCACAAAAACCTGTTTATAACGTATGATTTTATGAAAACCTATGAAAACCTATCATTTCGAAATTTAGTTGTGGAAACTTAGAAAACATACTATGATTTGGGAAGTCTATGTTTAATTTCTCGTAATTTCAATGCAAAAAAATAATAATCCAGATAATAACAAAATGGGAGCCTTATTACATTCCAGTCTGAAAAGTACTTAATAAAATAGAAACTTATATGCTTTTAAAAGAAAAACAAGCCAAAGTTGTCTTGCTAGCTGGCCACCCAGACTCCCTCCAAACATCGAACCTTCTACTGAGCATCACCTGAAAATAAAATAAAAGAGGGGAGAATTTTCGCAAACTTAGTGTGTACAACTCTCAACGAGTAACAAGCATTTAATAATCACCATACATCAACATGCAATACAATGCAGTACAATCCCATACTAATAATCCATTCGCTACACACCAACTCCATCCCCCGATACACATCATGTGGGGATATAAATATCGACCCACCCAACCGATACACATCCATGGTAGCCTGATTGTGGAACTACCCTCATTTATACATTGGGCTTAAAAGCCGTTGTTGGATCCACGATTGTCAAGCAACCATGCGATCCTCATATACTTCCTCCATTCCATATTTCCCAACCCATATGCAACCTAAGCAGAATATCATATGTATGCAGCAGATATGCATGTCATATCCATAAAACTTACATTCAACACATAGGGGTATTTTGGTCATCTTTGCCTTTAGGGGCATTTCGGTAATTTTCCCATTATTACTGTTTTCACTTACCTTCGCCCGTTAACAAATCCCGTGAGCTAAGATGAACGAATACTATGCACCAAGTAGGATTCCAGAGAAGAGAAGGTGAGTCATTAAGACCGCTTAAGTACCAAGCTCTCCCTAGATCCAATCCTAGACATGCATATACCCGTTGCCACACCTTAACCCTATGACTTGTCCACGGTCGCATTAAATTAATTAAGTTTTATGTAGTCATCATATACTAGACCTAAATCCCCTTACAAAGCCCAGACAAATTCACATACCTGTATATGGCCCACTAGACCCAATTATATCACATGGCCCATTAGGCCCAAATCACATTTATATGGCCCTTTAGGCCCAAATCACATCTATGTGGCCCATTAGGCCCAAATCACATTATATTCATGCTCACATACGAATTTCTATCACATAACATCAATGATCAATTTTTGGCCTATTATGGGGCCAACAACCCATCGGGCTCATTAAGCCTATTCTGATCCGATTGGCCAATTCACAACCCAAGTCCATGGAGTCACACATGGGCCTCAGATAACTATCGATTTTCTCCTGAAGAGTGTTCGCGCACTCGTAAGACTATCGTAGCCAAACTTTTGGCTTTTCGGCATCTCGGCTTTTCCCGATCTACTTGTGTGTGCAGTGTATATAAACACCTGGTAATAAAGCGTGCTGCGATTTCCTTAGCCTCAAACCTACAATCGATATCACCTTTCAATTAATCGCATACTTAAATCATATTTTACTAAAAAATCGAAACCTCACCTTAACCTTACCTTTAACACCAATCCCTAATAGCTTTTCCTTGATCACGTACTCCCTAGATCTGCATTAATCTTACTCATTAAAACCAAATACTAGGTGTAACACCCCGAACCCGAGACCGTTGCCGGTGTCGGACACGAGGGGTTAACAAGCCAAAACCACTTATAGCACCGACCAACTTGACATTCCCAGGCAAGCTGGAAAACTGCGTCACTGTTTCCTTAAAAAGCATATCTCGAGTTACAGAACTCGGAAACTGATTCCGTAAATTTTCCCTGAATTTAGACTCATATATCCATCCCTGGATTTTTTTCTAGAATTTTTGGTCTGGCCAATTGGTACAGTTTATTAGTTAAAGTCACCCATGTTACAGGGGTCGACTACACTGACCTTCACGCGTTACAACTTGAATATCTCTCTGTACAGGGTTTCAATACTGATGCCGTTTGTTTCTAATGAAACTAGACTGAAAAAGGAATCTGGAAATATAAGGCATGACTTCTAATTCATTCTGGATAATTTATGGTAAATTTTCAAAGTCGCGACAGGGGACCCAGAAACCGTTCTGGCCCTGTCTCACGAGAACTTTAATATCTCTCAGTATACTGTTCATATGATCATTTCGTTACTTTCATATGAAAATAGACTTGTCAAGGTTCGATCACATAATTTATTCACTATTTAACACCATTCCTACAAATTTTGGTGATTTTTCACATCCACGTCACTGCAGCTGGCAGCCTCTGTTTTTAAGGTAGGCTTTACCTATATTGTAGTTCCCATGGACCAACTATAGTCTAGTCATACTTAGGTCCACATATGATCATATTTAGCCATTCCAATGGCTGATCATGTGACCAACACTCTCATTCCAAACCATAATCACATCATGAAGCCAAATATAATTACAAACCACATATGGTCAAATTCCATACTCCACTTTTACGAACCATTTTCGCATGGCCGCACACATATACATCACAAAGTACTTAAAAACAACCGAGGGTGGTCCTATACATGCCATATCCAAAACTCAACTAAAGGAGTACCAAAAAGGGCTTTGATAGTGTGGTTGACTTCAACTTCTATGATCCCGAATCCGATTGCTAACGAGCAAAATCTATAAACCGAGAAACAAAGAAACGGAGTAAGCAATTTATGCTTAGTAAGTTTCGAGCCATAATATACACACAACCAAAGCATAGCATTCAAGTAGCTAAACAATAATTCATATGCACAATTTCTCAAAGACATGCTTACTTCACAATCCCAACTCTTATATTCATACACAAATAACGGCCTAGTTAATGCCGATAGCTCATTTATCATTAGAGCGAATATTCATACGACTTACTCATAGTGTGCTAAGCACACACAAAACATACCTTGTTGTTGGGAATTTCACAAGTGCATTAACTGAAAATTTTCCAGCAAGTTCAAAGTTCTCGAATCACATACCTTCGGAGTTTATCCGGATATAGCTACTGCTCAAACGCCTTGGGACATAGCCCGGTTATGGTAACCCGCACAAAGGCCTTCGGGACTTAACCCGGATATCACAATTTGCACAATTGCCTTCGGGCTTAGCCCGGATATCATAACTCACCCAATTGCCTTCGGGCTTAGCCCGGATATCATAACTCGCACAATTGCCTTCGGGCTTAGCCCGGATATCACTCGAACATTCATACACATCTTTGTTTCAATTTCATAACACAACTTTTATGCACAATTCACTTAGCAAAATATCATTTCGCTCAATGGCGCATACAAAGGCACAATTTCGATTGCTTATTACTTCATTCAATCGAATCAAAATCTAAGTTTCGATACTCAAAACTTACCTCGGACGTGGTCGAACGATTTCGACGGCTATTCGACGACTTTTTCCTTCCCTTATCGAATTTAGCTCCCTTTGCTCTTGAGCTTAATTTAACAAATAAATTGGTTTTATCATTTGAGCATCGAAGAGGAATTCAAGATACCTAGCCAATATATATGCTCATTAGGCATCAAAGTCGCATATGTACGAAATCACTAATCGAACTCAACACATTAGTTAATATTCCTCTTAGCCGAATTTTCTAAGCCAAGAATAGGCATCAATATGCTTGCCTCTAACCGAATGCATGCACACCAATTTCCCTCATGTGGCGAATATGCATGTCCATGTTGAGGCCAATTATGCACTTAATACCACACAAAACAGCATGCATTTTACTAACTAACGATTACATATTGTAGCTCAATACACATCTCTCATGTACTTCATAACCAAACATCATCACAAGCAAATATATACCTTGAAATAGTATATATGTCATGCCAATACATCATGTGCAAACATGTATACACATATAGGTGCAAGGTCAATCTCAAGGGTTCATACCCATCCAAACACAAATTTTACCAATCAAGTAACAAGCATAAATCATGCTCATGAATGCACCATGGCGAATACATCACAACCATACTCTGTCAACTTCGGTCATGGTTAAACAAAGAATTCAATGTCCTACTCAAGAATACTAAAAAGAAATTTCAAGAGTAGTCAATCCATCATTACATGCATCATCAACAAGCTTCACATTTAGCATGCAATGGCTTTAACACAATATCAACCTTGGCCAAATACCATTTTTCATGGCATAGCAAGGATTTGAACCATGGCTAACATGCACATCAAGTTAGCAACCAAAACAAGCATGAATCTCATGACACAACCTCAACATACCTTAATCTTGATGCAAGTATAGCCAAATCTCCTTCTAGATCTCTTCTAAACTAAAAATGGAGCAAAATTTCCTTCCTTCTTAGAATTTTCAGCCCAAAGAAAATGAGAATGGATGAACCAAATTTTTTCTTTTCCTTTCTCTCAACTCACGGCCAAGGGGGTGAAGCATGGATGAGACCATTTTTTTCTTTCTTTGCCCATGCTCTTTATTTTATTATTTCACCCTAATGCACCAACAAAACATGTTTCATGACATGTTTTGCCCATCCACTCTTGCCATGGCCGGCCACTTCATGTTGGGGGAAATTGACATGCAAATCCCTTATTTTTGCATGCATGTTCAACTAGTCATCACACCTTTCCCCATCATACTTTCAAAGTTTACTACTAGGTCCTTTCTAATGAAATTCACATTTATAACTCTAAATTGAAACATCAAAATGTCACACATGAATTAACACATATTATAGGCATCAAAATAAATTATAAATTATTTTTATGCCTCAGTTTTGTGGTCCCGAAACCACCTCCCGACTAGGGTCAATTTTGGGCTGTCACAACTCTCCCCCACTTAAGAAATTTTCGTCCCCGAAAATCTTACCGATAAATAGGGTTGGGTATCGCTCTTTCATAGAGTTCTCGGTTTCCCAAGTAGCTTCTTCTATCCCGTGTTTGAGCCATACCACTTTCACTAGCGGAACCCTCTTGTTTCGCAACTCTTTCACTTCACGTGATAGGATACGAATCGGTTCTTCCTCATAACTCATATTGGTTTGAATTTCAACCTCTGATGGACTAATCACGTGCGATGGATCAGATCTATAGCGTCGAAGCATCGAAACATGAAAGACATCGTGAATTTTTTCGAGTTCAGGGGGCAAAATCAAATGATATGCCACTGGACCGACTTGCTCGGATATCTCATATGGCCCAATGAACCTCGAGCTCAACTTGCCCTTACGGCCGAATCTGAGTATCTTTTTCCAAGGCGAAACCTTGAGAAACACTTTATCTCCCACCTGATACTCGATGTCTTTTCGTTTGGACCGCGTACGACTTTCGACGATCGGAGGCTATCTTCGACTTTCACGGATTACTTTCACTTTCTGCTTCAGCATCTCTAATTAAATCCACCGAAAATTTTGCTTTCACCGAGCTCGGTCCAAAACAATGGTGTACGGCATTTACGACCGCACAAAGCCTCGTAGGGTGCCATCTTAATACTTGACTGAAAACTATTGTTGTGCGAATTCAATCAAAGGCAAATATCGTTCCCATGAACCATCGAACTCGAGGATGCAACATCTTAACATATCCTCAAGTATCGAATTATCCGCCGGATTGACCATCGGTTTGGGGGTGAAAGGCGGTCTGAAATGTAGCTTGGTACCCAAAGCTTCTTGCAACTTCTTCCAAAATCACGAGGTAAATCTCGGATCTCTATCCGATACAATGGAAATAGGCACCCGTGTAATCTCACAATCGAGAAACGCACAATTCGGCTAGTTTGTCCATTGAAAATCCGACGCACGGGATAAAGTGAGCCAACTTAGTCAATCTATCTACCACGACCCAAATCGCATCCTTCTTACTTTGCGACAATGGCGATCGGATACAAAGTCTATTGTGACTCGATCCCATTTCCACTCGGGTATCGTGGTGGTGAAGTAATCTCAAGGCACTTGATGTTCCGCTTTCACTTGTTGACATATTAAACATCTCAAAACAAAGTCGAGATGTCTCGTTTCATACCATGTCACCAAAACCGACGTTTCAAATCGTTGTACATCTTCGTACTCCCGGGTGGATTGCCATTCGGCTACAATGGGCTTCGTTCGAATTATCGAAATAAGTTCAATTCTTTGGAACACACAGACGACTTTTGAACCTCAAACAATCGTCATCATCGATTTGAAATTCCGAGTCCTTGTTCGGAACACACTCAGCCCGTTTTGCAACCAACTCATCATTGACTTTCTGAGCTTCACGAATTTGACGTATCAATAATGGTTTGGCTTTCAATTCAGCTACTAACACATTGTCGGGTAGAACAGATAAGTGTACATTCATCACTCGTAAAGCGAATAATGATTTACGACTTAAGGCATCCGCAACCACATTCGCCTTTCCGGGTGATAGTCAATGACCAGCTCATAATCCTTTAACACTCGAGCCAACGTCTTTGTCGCAGATTTAAGTCTCTTTGAGTCATCAAATATTTGAGACTTTTGTGATCCGGATACACATGGCACTTCTCACCAAATAAGTAATGTCGCCATATCTTTAAGGCGAATACGATGGCGACCAATTCGAGATCATGGGTCGGATAATTTTTCTCGTGTGGCTTTAATTGCCTCGACGATAGGCCACAACTCGACCTTCTTGCATCAATACGCAACCTAACCCGAGTAGGGATGCGTTACTATAAATAACAAACTCTTTGCCCGATTCGGGTTGCACTAGAATTGGGGCTTCATCAAATAAGTTTTCATTGATCGAAACTTTTTTTTGACATTTCTCCGTCCATTCGAACTTAACATCCTTTTGGAGTAGCCGTCATTGGCGTGGCTATCGTCGAGAAACCTCTTACAAATCGTCGGTAATAACCGCAAGCCCCAAAAGCTCGAACCTCGGTAATATTTCTGAGGCTTCCGTTAAGTATGGCTGAAATTTTGTTCGGTCGACTCGAATACCCGATGCAGATATCACATGCCCCAAGAAGCTAATCTCTTAACCGAACTCACACTTGTTGAACTTAGCATATAGTTGCTTATTCCGTAAAATTTGCAAAGACTAACCTCGGTGTTCAAGCATGTTCGGTCTCATTTCTTGAATAGACCAAGATGTCATCAATGAACACGACTACGAACCGATCCAAATATGGTCTAAAGATCCGATTCATTAAATCCATAAATACCGTAGGGCATTAGTAAGCCCAAACGGCATCACTAGGAACTCGTAGTGACCATATCTCGCTCAAGGCAATCTTGGGTACGCTCAATCTCGAATTCAAGAATCGATAATAGCCCGATCTCAAATCTATTTTCGAGAACACTGAAGCTCCCTTCAGTTGATCGAACAAATCATCGATACGCGGTAACAGATATTTGTTCTTTATCGTCGCTTTATTAAGCTGACGATAGTCGATGCACAGCCTCATGGTTCCATCCTTCTTTTTCACAAACAACACTGGTGCACCCCAAGGTGAAAAATTCGGGTGAGCAAAACCTTTATCCACCAATTCTTGCAACTGAGCTTTCAACTCCTTTAATTCCGTTGGTGCCATACGATACGGAGCTATCGAAATTGGGGTGGTACCAGGTACCAATTCGATGCCAAACTCTATTTCCCGAACAGGTGGTAATCCCGGCAGTTCTTCAGGGAAAACATCCGGGTATTCACAAACCACTAGCATTGCCCATATTTCTAGGTGGCCTACCTCGAGTTGTGGTAGCACCCGGGTTCCCACTTTGATTTACGCTTTGTTCGAGATAAACTCGGGCAATCCTTAATGAAATGATCGGTGATCCGCACTTGTAACAGAGCGGTCACGAGTCTACAACTCCCGAATGCCATTTGCCACAATATTGGCACTCCGTTCTGTCTCGACGATCATTGCCAACACCGGCGATCAAGTGACTCAGCGTGCCCATAGGGGGTCGATCGCGGTCTCGTCTAGAAAAGCCCGAAGTGTCTCTAGACCGGCCTAAGCCATCTCTAAATTTCTTTGATGATCGTGGGAAGGGCTTCCCAAGACCTCTTCTGAAACTCCCTTGCTCCCACTTCACTTTTCTTTTCTCCATATTGAGCTCCTCGGCTTTGCACGCCGCTCGACAAGAGCCACAAACTCTCGGATTTCCAAAATGCCAACATACGACTTTATATCATCATTCAGTCCATCTTGAGCGTTTACACATCACACTTCAAGAAATGCATTCAGCAGCGTCTGGCTAAGCCTCACAAATTTTCGTTCAGAGTCGGTAACCGACATGGAACCTTGTTTAAGTTCAAGAAATTCCTTTCGTTTTGATCCATAAATCTCGATCGATATACTTCTTTGAACTCGGTTAGAAAGAACTCCCAAGTTACGTGCTCCTAGGCACTGTGAAGTCAAAGTACTCCACCAATAGTAGGTAAATCGCGTAGCAAGGAGATAGTACACTTTAAGCATTCATCGGTGTACATGATAGCTCATCGAGCACCGGATAGTGTTGTCCAACCAAAATTCAGCTTGCTCGGCATCGTCGCTATCCGTAGCTTTAAATTCAGTAGCCCCATGTTTTCGAATTCGTCGATCGGGGCTTACTTGACCTTATTTGGTCGATTCATCGGAGGTATTGTAGGTGCGGGGTTGCATTAGTCGGGAATGGAGGTTGTGGAACAGTAGTGTTAGTTCGAATGTATTGGTTGAACCAATCATTCATCACGCTATAGAAGGCTTGCTTAGCCTCATCATTCGGATTGCTAGCAATAGGTTGAGAGTCCATGGCGCTGTCCCTTGTGCGGAGCAGCGCCACACTCTCCACATCATCAGCTATTGCTCGGTTGGGATCGGGATCCATGGCTATAAACAAACACAAATTTCAAAATGTCAGAAATCACCACACTATCAATTATCACTTAATGGCATGTATAGCTAGACCCCAAACATATCACGGTAGTCCTAGTATCGACTAAACCGTAGCTCTGATACCAATAAAATTGTAACACCCCGAACCCGAGACCGTTGCCGGTGTCGGACACGAGGGGTTAACAAGCCAAAACCACTTATAGCACCGACCAATTTGACATTCCTAGGCAAGCTGGAAAACTGCATCACTGTTTCCTTAAAAAGCATATCTTGAGTTATAGAACTCGGAAACTGATTCCGTAAATTTTCCCTGAATTTAGACTCATATATCCATCCCTGGATTTTTTTCTAGAATTTTTGGTCTGGCCAATTGGTACAGTTTATTAGTTAAACTCACCCATGTTACAGGGGTCGACTACACTGACCTTCGCGCTTACAACTTGAATATCTCTCTGTACAGGGTTTCAATACTGATGCCGTTTGTTTCTAATGAAACTAGACTGAAAATGGAATCTGGACATATAACGCATGACTTCTAATTCATTCTGGATAATTTATGGTAAATTTTCAAAGTCGCGACAGGGGACCCAGAAACCGTTCTGGCCCTGTCTCACGACAACTTTAATATCTCTCAGTATACTGTTCATATGATCGTTTCGTTACTTTCATATGAAAATAGACTCGTCAAGGTTCGATCACATAATTTATTCACTATTTAACACCATTCCTACAAATTTTGGTGATTTTTCACATCCACGTCACTGCAGCTGGCAGCCTCTGTTTTTAAGGTAGGCTTTACCGATATTGTAGTTCCCATGGACCAACTATAGTCTAGTCATACTTAGGTCCACATATGATCATATTTAGCCATTCCAATGGCTGATCATGTGACCAACACTCTCATTCCAAACCATAATCACATCATGAAACCAAATATAATTACAAACCACATATGGTCAAATTCCATACTCCACTTTTACGAACCATTTTCGCATGGCCGCACACATATACATCACAAAGTACTTAAAAACAACCGAGGGTGGTCCTATACATGCCATATCCAAAACTCAACTAAAGGAGTACCAAAAAGGGCTTTGATAGTGTGGTTGACTTCAACTTCTATGATCCCGAATCCGATCGCTAACGAGCAAAATCTATAAACAGAGAAACAAAGAAACGGAGTAAGCAATTTATGCTAGTAAGTTTGAGCCATAATATACACACAACCAAAGCATAGCATTCAAGTAGCTAAACAATAATTCATATGCACAATTTCTCAAAGACATGCTTACTTCACAATCCCAACTCTTATATTCATACACAAATAACGGCCTAGTTAATGCCGATAGCTCATTTATCATTAGAGCGAATATTCATACGCACTTACTCATAGTGTGCGAAGCACACACAAAACATACCTTGTTGTTGGGAATTTCACAAGTGCATTAACTGAAAATTTTCCAGCAAGTTCAAAGTTCTCGAATCACATACCTTCAAGTTTATCCGGATATAGCTACTGTTCAAACGCCTTGGGACATAGCCCGGTTATGGTAACCCGCACAAAGGCCTTGGGACTTAACCGGATATCACAATTTGCACAATTGCCTTGGGCTTAGCCCGGATATCATAACTCGCCTAATTGCCTTGGGCTTAGCCCGGATATCATAACTCGCACAATTGCCTTCGGGCTTAGCCCGGATATCACTCGAACATTCATACACATCTTTGTTTCAATTTCATAACACAACTTTTATGCACAATTCACTTAGCAAAAATATCATTTCGGCTCAATGGCCACATACAAAGGCACAATTTCGATTGCTTATTACTTCATTCAATCGAATCAAAATCTAAGTTTCGATACTCGAAAACTTACCTCGGACGTGGTCGAACGATTTCGACGGCTATTCGACAACTTTTTCCTTCCCCTTATCGGATTTAGCTCCCCTTTGCTCTTGAGCTTAATTAAACAAAAAAATTGGTTTTATCATTTGAGCATCGAAAGAGGAATTCAAGATACCTAGCCAATATATATGCTCATTAGGCATCAAAGTCGCATATGTACGAAATCACGAATCGAACTCAACACATTAGTTAATATTCCTCTTAGTCGAATTTTCTAAGCCAAGAATAGGCATCAATATGCTTGCCTCTAACCGAATGCATGCACACCAATTTCCCTCATGTGGCGAATATGCATGTCCATGTTGAGGCCAATTATGCACTTAATACCACACAAAACAGCATGCATTTTACTAACTAACGATTACATATTGTAGCTCAATACACATCTCTCATGTACTTCATAACGAAACATCATCACAAGCAAATATATACCTTGAAATAGTATATATGTCATGCCAATACATCATGTGCAAACATGTATACACATATAGGTGCAAGGTCGAATCTCAAGGGGTTCATACCCATCCAAACACAAATTTTACCAATCAAGTAACAAGCATAAATCATGCTCATGAATGCACCATGGCGAATACATCACCACCATACTCTTTCAACTTCGGTCATGGTTAAACAAAGAATTCAATGTCCTACTCAAGAATACTAAAAGAAATTTCAAGAGTAGTCAATCCATCATTACATGCATCATCAACAAGCTTCACATTTAGTATGCAATGGCTTTAACACAATATCAACCTTGGCCAAATACCATTTTTCATGGCATAGCAAGGATTTGAACCATGGCTAACATGCACATCAAGTTAGCAACCAAAACAAGCATGAATCTCATGACACAACCTCAACATACCTTAATCTTGATGCAAGTATAGCCAAATCTCCTTCTAGATCTCTTCTAAACTAAAATGGAGCAAAATTTCCTTCCTTCTTAGAATTTTCAGCCCAAAGAAAATGAGAATGGATGAACCAAATTTTTTCTTTTCCTTTCTCTCAACTCACGGCCAAGGGGGAAGCATGGATGAGACCATTTTTTTCTTTCTTTGCCCATGCTCTTTATTTTATTATTTCACCCTAATGCACCAACAAAACATGTTTCATGACATGTTTTGCCCATCCACTCTTGCCATGGCGGCCACTTCATGTTGGGGGAAATTGACATGCAAATCCTTATTTTTGCATGCATGTTCAACTAGTCATCACACCTTTCCCCATCATACTTTCAAAGTTTACTACTAGGTCCTTTCTAATGAAATTCACATTTATAACTCTAAATCGAAACATCAAAATGTCACACATGAATTAACACATATTATAGGCATCAAAATAAATTATAAATTATTTTTATGCCTCGGTTTTGTGGTCCCGAAACCACCTCCCGACTAGGGTCAATTTTGGGCTGTCACACTAGGGGACTAGCATGCAACATAATTCACCCCTTATCTCACTTAAGACCATTTGGCCAACCTTAGCCAATAAGAGAGGAATATTTACCAAAACCACAAAACACCTAAGGAGCAATTCGGCAGAGAGCTAAAATCTGAGATCCGATACTAATTCCCTACCAATGTTGATTAAAAAGAGTGAGGAAAGGGAGTAATCGATATTAACAATACTAGCCGCAAAAGAGATAAGGTACTTACCCCGAAAGAGTAATCGGCCCAAAGGAGATTCGGCTTTTCGGCTTTCAAACTAATATGGTGAATAAGGTTTATTTGGCACAAATTAAAGAAGAAGGGTAAAAGAAGGAATCGGCTAACCCAAAGGGTAAATCAAAAGAGATCCGAGGAGAGAAAGAATGGCAAAAGAATCAGCTAGCAAAGATAAAAAAGCCAATCGGCACTAAAAAGAAATGAAGAATTTGGCATTAGCCTAGGATCCCAAACTCAGCACATATTTATAGCCTCTAGCCAAATTGCCTGACCCTCAATTCCCAATTCAGCTCCATCACTTCCTCCTTTTCATCTCCTCGTTTTTCTCCCTAATAACTCCCCAGTCTATTTCCTAAATTTTCTCTTCTGAACACTCCCCTTAGAGTCCATCTTCACGCCACTTCCAACCTTCTAGAAGGCCAAAATTAAACTCCTAAAAATACTAAGCTAGGATTTGAACCTCAGATCTCCTTGCTAGCCACTAACGCCACCTCCCTACACCCTAAATGGCGTCACTTAGCCACTCCTCCACAAGGATTTTTGATGACATTTTCCTCTATCTTTATCTAAAAGCCCAACTACTCCTAACACTGATTCTTTTAATAATTAAATTAAAATTCCTCCACCACAAAACTCGAACCCAGAATTTTTCCAACGAACCTAGACACTTCAAATTCTTTAAACCCTTAGAGCCAACATGTCTTTTGTCATTTTCTTGCTCACTTAAAAATTTTATGAAACCCAAAGCCTAAAGCCTGATTCATCTAGACCCAAAATTTAGGGCATTAAAAAATTTCCCGTTGAACTCATTGGAATAATAATAGATACCTGGTGGCCTATGCATATACCACCCTTGTAACCGAAGCTCTCTGGTACGAATAGTAGCCTACACTTAGTATTAGACATGCGACCTATCAATCTGGTACACGTAGTAGCCTGTACTTAGTACTACACACGTGACTTATCCATCTGGTACACGTAGTAGCCTACACTTAGTACTGCACACATGATCGAAGTTAACGGGTATGCATAGTAGTCTGAAGTTAGTACTACACATGCGACCTATCAATTTGGTTCACGTAGTAACCTGCACTTAGTACTACACACCTGACCTAACCATCTGATACACGTAGTAGCTTGCACTTAGTACTACACATGCGACCTAACAATCTAGTACACGTAGTAGCCTGCACTTTATACTATACACGTGACTTAAAACTGACTTAAACACATAGTAGCCTGCACATAGTACTACACAGTGTTCTCACAACAGATCATTCGTATCTCTTCTATTTCAAAGGTTCAATCGGGAAATTCTTCACTTTTCAACATTTTACTAACTTGTTCTTAATCAACCCCAATTCGTAGTTTACATCAATTGATCATTCTATAGGTAGCCACATCTCATATAGTAACAAAAGATAATAACATAAAAAGAATTGAAATATTATTTACATACAAACTTACCTCGGTACAAAATATAGAAATTTTGCAATTTAGTCCATAATCTTTTCCTTTCCTCGATCAAGGTCGATTCCACGTCTTT
This sequence comes from Gossypium arboreum, assembly GCF_025698485.1. Lineage (NCBI taxonomy): Eukaryota > Viridiplantae > Streptophyta > Magnoliopsida > Malvales > Malvaceae > Gossypium > Gossypium arboreum. The sequence continues at coordinate 76,865,034 of NC_069073.1, read as the reverse complement.
CTTGGTCTATAATAACACATTTGACTTATTAAAATGCTCACATTATTCAAATTAACCCAAAAACATTCCATGGAAAAATTTACAATTTTGCCCCTGAAGTTTCACAAAATTGCAATTTTACCCCTAGGTTCGGGAAATAATTTTTATTCAATTTGCTTGCATTTTAGGCTTAGCCAACCCATTTTCATAACTATAGCAGTCCACAATTTGTATTAAATCACACACTTACACACATTTTACACTCTTTTACAAACTAGTCCTTTTATGCAATTTCAACAAAAATCACTTAGTAAAAGTTGTTTATCACACTCGAAACATTCATATTCTTCCATAAAATATCAGAATAGATGCATGTCATCTATGGGTAAAATTTTAAATATAAACCCTAGCTGAAAATATTGGTAGAAATAGGTAAACTGAGCTACGAGGATTTCAAAAATGTGAATAACATTAAAAACGGAGCTAAAACGGACTTACAATCGAGCTTGGAAGTTTGAAAAATGCTAGCTATGTCTTCCTTATGTGAAATTCGGCCAAGGGGTTGAAGATGGACAAAAATTGGCTTTTAATTTTGTTTTTAATTCATTTTAATAACTACATTACCAAAATGCCCTTAATGAAAAACTTCGGAAACATGCCTAAACATGTCCATTTTTGTCCACCAACTTAACCAATGATCTAAGTACCATATAAGGACCTCCAATTTAAAATTTCATAATAATTGGACACCTCTAACATGTAGAACTCAACTTTTGCACTTTTTACAATTTTGTCCTTTTGACTAAATTGAGTGCCCAAACGTCAAAATTTTCAAACAAAATTTTTCAAAAATAATTCAATTAAAATGTAGACCATAAAAATATAATAAAAACACATTTTTATATATTGTATTTGTGGTTCCGAAACCACTGTTCCGACTAGACCCAAAATCAGGTTGTTACATCAACCACGTTTGTCGCACTAAGTGCAGGCTACTACGTGTATCAGATGGTTAGGTCACGTGTGTAGTACTAAGTGCAGGCTACTACGTGTACTGGATTGTTGGTCGCATGTGTAGTACTAAGTGCAGGCTACTATGCATACCAGATAGCTTCGGTTACAAGGGTGATAATATGTACAGGCAGTCGTGTATCTGTTATTATTCCGATGAGTTCAATAGGAAATCGACTAAGTGAAAATACATGTGAACATGACCATGTGATGAATAAGTGCAGGTATATGTTTGTGGAAATTTATGAGCAATGTGCTCAATAGTTGAGCGAACTTTCGATAAGATGGAATGGAGTAAGTGAAATTATGTAAGAGTGAAATTTGTAATAAAACAGTTTTGGACAACAGTAGTTGTGTAACTTTGAAAAATCACCAAAAATCGTGGAAATCAAATTAGAGGTTGAATAAGATATGAAATTAAAACTTTTTGAGTCTATTTTCGTATAAAGGAAATTATGGAAGAAAAATAATTTCATATTATGATATATTTGAATTTTTGTGAGGCAGACTCTGAATGATTTTGGAATCCCCTATTCTGATTTGGAAAAATCAGTAAAAAATTTACAAAAATAGTTAAGGGTTATAATTTATAAGCTTAAAATAATAAATAAGTCTATTTTTGAAAGAAATAAACGAAAACATTACCCAAATCTTTTATGAAGAGATAAATATTTTTAGTGCAGAGGGGTCAGAACTGTTGGACAGTGAAACATGGGTGGCTTTAAAGAATAAATTGTACTTATTGGAAAGAAAAAAAATTCTTAAAATTTTATGGTAAGAATATATGTGAGTCTAGTTTCTGGGAAAATTTACGGATCTTAATTTGGAGTTCCGTATCTCTAGAATAAATAATTTAGTAACTATGACTCGAGAAAATAGCATGACCAGAAAATAAGTAAAAGTGAAATTATGATTATATTTCCATGGAATCATGTTGATAATTTGCTTATTATTTTCATATGGACTTACTAAGATTTAAGCTTACTCCCTGTTTTTCATTTCTTTAGTGTTGACAGGTTAGCTTGGGGTTGGAGATCGTCAGAGGCAACCTCACACTATCAAGCTACCTCCTTTGGAGTATTGATGAATCTTAATGTCTTCAAGTGAGTGGCATGTATAGGGACTTAGTTTTATGATAGATGCTGTTATGATTAGCCATATGTATTGGCTTATATTGATTCAATGTATATAGCCACGAGATGTGGCTTGTAATGCTTGTGGCTTGTAAGCTTAATTATCCATGATAAGTTCTAATGCTTGTCATGCGATGGTGTGTTTATGCTTGTTGGATATGTATGGTTGGTATTCTGACATATATGCATGATGGGTGCTTCTTGACCGATCAAGATGGTCATAGCCACGTGGTAAATGTATAATATGGAAATAAGTTGATAATGTTTGAACATGAATACTTGATGTTGATTGAAGCTACTTGATAAATTGATGGTTATGAAAGTTTGGTAAAAGTGGTCATCAAATGATAACGTCAATGAATATAGAATTGTTATGTCTAGATTTAATATTATATGAGTATGTGTAATAAGTGAATGATAGCATGTTAAAGTTAAGAATATACCTTAGTGAAGTATGTTAAATCATTAAAATGATGCAATGATGTATATCTTTGATGTGTGTAAAGATGTGAGGGATTAATGGTAACAAAAGGCTTGGAAAATAACCTAAGTACTAGTCACACGGCAGAGACACAGCCATGTGTCTCAACCGTGTGGAGGACACGGCCTAGCACACGGGCTTATGGCCTTGCCATGTGGTTAAATTTGTTTTGCTAACGTCATAAACAGAGAGTTACACGGCCTGAGGACACGGGCGTGTTGGAGACACATGGGCGTGTGACCCTGTTTCAGGAAAATTTTTCTAAGTTTCCCCAAAATTTTATAAAGTTCTCGATTGTAACACCCCGTACCCAAGACCGCTGCCGGAGTCGGACACGAGGGGTTAACGGGCTTAAACCACTCGTTTTCACAGTCCATTTTAAAAATTTCCAGGCAGTTGGCTGACTGCGTCACTGTCACCTTAAAAATCATATCTTGAGTTCCAAAACTCGAAAATCAGTTTCGTAATTTTTCCCTGAAACTAGACTCACCTTTCCATCTATATATTTTTTTCTAGAATTTTTGGTTGGGCCAATTGGTACAGTTTATTAGTTAAAGTCTCCCCTGTTACAGGGTTTGACTGCACTAACCTTCCTGCAATGCGACTTAGATAACTCCTTGTACAGGGCTTCAATGCTTATGCGCTTGCTTCTAAGGAAACTAGACTCAAAAATGAATCTGTACATATATGGCATGACTTCTAATTATCTTTGGTTAATTTATAATGAATTTACAAAGTTGGAACAGGGAATCCAGAAACCGTTCTGGCCCTGTCTCACAAAAACTTAAATATCTCTTAACATACTATTCATATGATCGTTTCGTTACTTTCCTATGAAAATAGATTCATCAAGGTTCGATTACATAATTTATTCACTATTTAATTCCATTCCTACTATTTTTAGTGATTTTTCACATTCACGTCACTGCTGCTATTAGCATCTATTTTTAAGGTACACTTTACCTATTTCATGATCCTCCATGGATCAACTAGAGTTTGTCATACATATACCAAAAGTGATCATGAATGACCATTCCCATGGCTAACTGTTACCAACATTTCCATACCTCTTGACAAACAACATACAAAACGATTATAATGCTATGATCAAAGTATATCTAAGCCATTTTCGCATGGCTATCCAAATTTACACAAAACCGAAGGGTACATGACCCACAACAAAAAGGGTAGTCCTATACATGCCATTTCAAAGTTCAACCAAAAGTGTACCAAAAAAATAACGGGGCTTTGATAGTTTGGGCGACTTCGACTTCAACAATCCCGAGTTCGATAGCTGGCAAACCAAAATCTATAAAACAGAGAATCAAAGAAAACGGAGTAAGCATTTAGTGCTTAGTAAGTTTGAGCCATGAATTTAAACACAACCAAAGTATAGCATTCATGTAGCTAAACAGATAATTTCATGACAAATTCTCAATATCATACTTACTTCACATTACCAACCCTTATATTCATACACAAAGATCAACTTAGCCAAAGGCCGGTAGCTCATTTATCAACTGAGCGAATACTTATTTGTAAGGGCTCAACTAATTCAATGCACATACGAAACATACCTCATTGTTGGGATTTTACAAGCGTATTAACTGAAATTTTTACAGCAAGATCAATCATTCCCGAATCACGTACCTTCGGAATTTAACCGGATATAGCTACTCGTTCAAATGCCTTCGGGACATAGCCCGGTTATAGTAACTCGCACAAATGCCTTCGGGACTTAACCCGGATTTAGTAACTCGCACAATGCCTTCGGGCTTAGCCCGGAATTAGTAACTCGCACAAATGCCTTCGGATCTTAGTCCGGATTTAGTCACTTAGCACAAAGCCTTCGGGACTTAGCCCGGACATCATTCGAATAACCATGCACATTTATCAATAAATCATGACACATTCGTATTTCATTTTCGTTAGCAAAACTCTAACACGAGGCACTTATCACACTTGCAATTTCGGCTCAATAGCCACACACAAAGAGCATGATTTTGATTTGCTTAAAACATGATCTAATCAAATCATAATCTAAGTACCATTACTCAAAAACTTACCTCGGATGTTGTCGAACGATTTCAATGGCTATTTACCACTTTTTCCTTCCCTTTATCGGATTTAGTTCCCCTTTGCTCTTGAGCTTAAATTGACAAATAAATTGATTTAATCATTTGAGTATCAAAAAGAGGAACTCAAGGTGCTTAGCCCATATATATTCATTAGACATTAAAGTCACATAAGTACGAAATCATGAATCTAACTCAACACAATAGTCCACACTCTCTTTTAGCCGATTATCTAAGCCAAGATAAGGCATCAATATGCTTGCCTCTAACCGAATACATGCACACCAATCCACCTCATGTGGCCGAATATGCATGTCTATGTTGAGGCCAATTATATACTTAATACCCCACATAAATGGCATACATTTTACTAACTAATGCATTACATATTGTAACTCAATACGCATCAATCATTTACTTCATAACCGAAACATCATCATATGTAAATATATACCTTAAGATAGTATATATGTCATACCAATACATCATGTGCAAACATATATATATATATATGTGCAAGAGCCGAATCACAAGTTGATCATAACCAAATATAAACATATATCCAAAACACAAATCTTACCTATCATGCAATAAGCATAAATCATGCTTATGGATATACCATGGCCGATACTTCCAACAACACCAAATAAAAATATACTTCATGGATCTAAGGTAGACCCAAGAAAGGAACTCATAATCATCAAGATGTAAACAAACTACCATTGTTCATCTATATTTAGCATGAAACACAACGATCACCCTTATTAATCTCCATAGCCGAAAACCTTACTTATTCCAAAATCACAATTTCAACATGGGTTACCAACAATAACTTGATATCTCACTCAAAATCAACTAGGATTTCAAGAACTAGTATCAACTTCCTTACCTTCATATCGACCTAAGATGACCGATTGCTTCACTCCTTTCTTCCTCCTCTCAAATCGGCCAAGAAGAACCAAAGAACACAACTTGTTTTCTTTCTTCCTTAGAATTTTCAGCCAAAAGAAGTGAAAAATGATGGACACTTTTTTTTCTTCTTTCCCTCAACTCACGGCAATGGGGGGAACACTCACACCATTCTTTTTTTTTCCATTTCAGATTACCCATACTCCTTATTATATTTTTCCTAGCATACACCATTGTCACAACATGTTTTATGACATGTTTTGCCCATCACCCCTTTGTCATGGCGGCCACTAGCAAATAAAAGGGGAAATTGACATGCAAGTCCACCCTTTGATTACATGCACTAATAGATCCTTATAGATTTACCTATTACATTTCAAAAGTGTCACACATAAGTCCTATCGACTAATTTCACATGCAATTTACTAAATCGAAGCTTAAAACTTTCACACATTCATAATCACATATTTTAGACAATAGATATCATATTCAAATAATTTGGTGACTCGGTTTAGCGGTCCCGAAACTGCTTTCCGACTAGGGTCACTTTAGGGCTATCACAACTCTCCCCCATTTAAGAAATTTTCGTCCCCGAAAATCTTACCGGTAAATAAGTTTGGGTATCATTCTTTCATGGCATTCTCGGTTTCCCAAGTAGCTTCTTCGACTCCGTGTTTGAGCCATAACACTTTTACTAACGGAACCTTTTTGTTTCGCAACTCTTTCACTTCACGAGCTAGGATACGAATCGGTTCTTCTTCATAACTCAAGTCAGATTGAATTTCAATTTCTGATGGATTAATCACGTGTGACGGATCGGATCTATAACGTCGAAGCATCGAAACATGAAAGACGTCGTGAATCTTTTCAAGTTCAGGGGACAAAATCAATCTATACGCAACTGGACCAACTCGTTCCGAGATTTCGTACGGCCCAATGAATCTCGGGCTCAACTTGCCCTTACGGCCAAATCTGAGTATCTTTTTCCAAGGTGAAACTTTAAGAAACACTTTATCTCCCAACTGATATTCAATGTCTTTTCGTTTCAAATCTGCATACGATTTCTGACGATCTGTGGCTGCCTTCATACTTTCACGGATTACCTTTACTTTTCGTTCAGCATCTTTAATCAAATCAACTCCAAAAATTTTACTTTCACCGAGCTCGGTCCAAAACAATAGTGTACGGTATTTTCGACCGTACAAAGCCTCGTAAGGTGCCATCTTAATACTTGACTAAAAACTATTGTTATAAGCGAATTCAATCAAAGGTAAATACCGTTCCCATGAACCACTAAACTCTAGGATGCAACATCTCAACATATCCTCAAGTATCTGAATTATCCGCTCGAATTGACCATCTGTTTGTGGATGAAAAGCGGTGCTAAAATGCAGCTTGGTACCCAAAGCTTCTTGCAATTTCTTCCAAAATCGTGAGGTGAATCTCGGATCTCTATCCGACACGATAGAAATAGGTACCCCGTGTAATCTCACAATCTGAGAAACGTACAATTCAGCTAATTTATCCATTGAAAAATCCGTGCGTACGGGGATAAAGTGAGCCGACTTAGTCAATCTATCAACAACGACCCAAATCGCATCTTTCTTACTTGCCGACACTGGCAACCCAGATACAAAATCCATTATTACTCGATCCCATTTCCATTCAGGTATCATGATCGATTGGAGTAAACCCGTAGGCACTTGATGTTCGCCTTCACTTGCGACATATTAAACACTTGAAACAAAATCGAAATGTCTCGTTTCATACCATGCCACCAAACCGACGTCTTAGGTCGTGGTACATTTTCGTACTCCCGGGTGAATTGACATTCGGCTACAATGAGCTTCGTTCGAATCATCGAAATGAGTTCTGAATTTCTTGGAACACACAACCGATTTCTGTACCTCAAACAATCGTCATCATCAATTTGAAACTCCGATTCCACATTCGGAACACATTCAGCCCGTTTTGCATCCAACTCATCGTCGACTTTCTGAGCTTTACGAATTTGATGAATCAATAATGGTTTGGCCTTTAATTCGGCCATTAACACATTGTCGGGTAGAACAGACAAGTGTACATTCATTGCTTGTAAAGCAAACAGTGATTTCCGGCTTAAGGCGTCCGCAACCACATTAGCCTTTCCCGGGTGATAATCAATGACCAGCTCATAATCTTTCAACAACTCAAGCCAATGCCTTTGTCGCAGATTCAAGTCTCTTTGAGTCATCAAATATTTGAGACTTTTGTGATCCGAAAATACATGGCACTTCTCACCAAATAAGTAATGTCGCCATATTTTCAAGGCGAATACGATGGCAGCTAATTCGAGATCATGGGTGGGATAATTTTTCTCATGTGGCTTTAATTGTCTCGACGACAGGCCACAACTCGACCTTCTTGCATCAATACGCAACCCAACCCAAGCAGGATGCATCACTATAAATGACGAACTCCTTGCACGATTCGGTGCACTAGAATTGAGCTTCATCAAATAAGTTTTCGTTGATCAAAACTTTTCGACATTTTTCCGTCCATTCGAACTTAACATCTTTTTGAAGTAGCTTCGTCATGGGTTTGGCTATCATCGAGAAACCTTTTACAAACCTTCGGTAGTAACCGGCAAGTCCCAAAAAGCTCCGGCATGTTCGGTCTCATCTCTTGAATAGACCAAGATGTCGTCAATGAACACAACTACGAACAGGTCCAAATACTGTCTGAAGATCCGATTCATCAAATCCATAAATACCGCAGGGGCATTAGTGAGCCCAAACGGCATGACTAAGAACTCGTAGTGGCCGTATCTCGTTCTGAAAGTAGTTTTGGGTATATCCGAATCTCGAATTTGCAATTGGTAATACCCCGATCTCAAATCTATCTTTGAAAACACTGAGGCTCCCTTTAGTTGATCAAACAAATCATCAATGCGCGGTAACAGATATTTATTCTTTATCGTCACTTTATTCAGCTGACGATAGTCAATGCACATCCTCATGGTTCTGTCCTTCTTTTTCACAAACAATACTGGTGCACCCCAAGTTGAGAAACTTGGTCGAGCGAAACCTCTATCCGTCAACTCTTGCAACTGGGCTTTCAATTCTTTTAACTCGGTTGGTGCCATACGATACGGAGCTATCGAAATTGGCGTAGTCCCAGGTACAAGCTCAATACCAAACTCTACTTCCCGAACAGGTGGTAAACCCGGTAATTCTTCGGGAAAAAACATCCGGGTATTCACCAACCACCGGCACAGATTCGGGTTTCTTTTCCAATTCCTTGTCATCAAGTACATACGCAAGGTATGCTTCGCACCCTTTCTTACATATTTCGGGCCAACATTGCGATATTACGGTGGCAACCCTTTAAGTCCGTAGACTCAACCCGGATTATCTCGTTATTTGCATTTCAAATCAATAGTCTTGCTTTTGCAATTCACAACCGCATCATGCACGGTCAACCAATCTAAACCGAGGATAACATCAAATTCATCAAAACGGCATCAAGATCAAGTCCGCCGAAAAACAGAACCTCAAGTACTAGGGACATTTCTTACACACTTTGTTGACAAGCACGTAATGACCCAAGGGATTTGACACCGAATTACGAACTCGAAGAGACTCAATAGGTAAAGTCTTCTTTGGATGCTAAGGTTTCGCATATATAAGAATGAGTAGAACCAGGTCAATCAAAGCAATCACATTAGTATCAAAGAGAGTAAAAGTACCGGTAATAACATCGGCGAGGAAGCATCCTCGCGTCTTGGCGATGGCATAAGCCCTAGCAGAGCACGAGCCTCGGATCTGGTGGTAGCATCTCTAGATCCTCTCGACCACCGCTAGCATTGCCCGTATTCCTAGATGGTCTACCCCGAGTAGTGGTAGCACCCGGTTCCCACTCGATTTACATTCTGCTCGGACAATCTCGGGCAATCTTTGATAAAGTGGTCGGTGACCCGCACTTGTAACAGAGCGGTCATGGAACCTACAACTCCCGAATGCCATTTACCACAAATCGGCATTCCGCTCATCTCGACGGTCATTTCCAACACCGGCGATCGAAGTGACTCGTGTGCTCACAGGGGTCGATCGCGATCTCGTCTAGAAAAGCCCGAAGTGTCCTAGATCGCCCAAGCCATCTCTAAATTTCTTCGATGATCGTGGAAGGGCTTCCTCAAGACCTCTTACGAAACTCCCTTGCTCCCACCTCGGCTTTTCTTTTCTCCATCTTGAGCTCCTCGGCCTTGCAAGCTCGCTCAACAAGTACCACAAATTCTCGGATTTCGGGATGCCAACATACGACTTTATATCATCATTTAGTCCATCCTCAAACGTTTACACATTACGGCTTCGAGGAAATGCATTCTCGTGCGTCTGGCTAAGCCTCACAAATTTTCGTTCATAGTCGATGAACCGACATGGAACCTTGTTTGAGTTCAAGAAATTCCTTTCGCTTTTGGTCAATGAATCTCGATGATATACTTCTTTCAAACTTGGTTTGGAAGAACTCCCAAGTTACTTGCTCTCTAGGCACTGTGAAGTCAACGTATTCCACCAATAGTAGGCGTAATCATGTAGCAAGGAGATAGTACACTTTAGGCACTCATCGGTGTGCAAGATAGCTCATCGAGTACCGAATAGTGTTGTCCAACCAAAATTCAGCTTGCTCGGCATCATCGCTATCCGTAGCCTTAAATTGATAGCCCGTGTTTTCGGATTCTATCAGCTGGGGCTTATTTGACCTTATTTGGTCGATTCTCGGAGGCATTGTAGGTGCGGGGGTGGTATTTGTCGGGAATGGAGGTTGTGGAACAGCCGTATTAGTTCAAATGTATTGGTTGAACCAATCATTCATCACGCTATAGAAAGCTTGTCTAGCTTCATCATTTGGATTACTAGCATTAGGTTGAGAGTCCGCCGGCGCTGTCCCTTGTGCGGGAGTAGGCGCTACACTCTCAAGATCATCAGCTACCGCTCGGTCGGGATCAGGATCCATTACTATAAATAAACACATTTGCAAATGTCAGAAATAACCACACTATCAAATAATCACATAAAATGGCATGTATAGCTAGACCCAAACGCATTACGGTAGTCCTAGAATCGACTAAACCGTAGCTTTGATACTAATAAAATTGTAACACCCCATACCCGAGACCGCTGCCGGAGTCGGACACGAGGGGTTAACGGGCTTAAACCACTCGTTTTCACAGTCCATTTTAAAAATTTCCAGGCAGTTGGCTGACTGCGTCACTGTCACCTTAAAAATCATATCTTGAGTTCCAAAACTCAAAAATCAGTTTCGTAATTTTTCCCTGAAACTGGACTCACATGTCCATCTACAGATTTGTTTCTAGAATTTTTGGTCAGGTCAATTAGTACAGTTTATTAGTTAAAGTCTCCCCTGTTACAGGGTTTGACTACACCGACCTTCCTGCAATGCGACTTAGATAACTCCTTGTACAGGGCTTCAATGCTTATGACGCTTGTTCTAAGGAAACTAGACTCAAAAAGTAATCTGTACATATATCGCGTGACTTCTAATTATCTCTGGTTAATTTATAATGAATTTCCTAAGTCGGAACAGGGAATCCAGAAACCGTTCTGGCCCTGTCTCACAAAAAATTAAATATGTCTTAACATACTGTTCATATGATCATCTCGTTACTTTCCTATGAAAATAGATTCATCAAGGTTCGATTAAATAATTTATTCACTATTTAATTCCATTCCTACTATTTTTAGTGATTTTTCACATTCACATCACTACTGCTATCAGCATCTATTTTTAAGGTAAACTTTACCTATTTCATGATCCTCCATGGATCAACTAGAGTTTGTCATACATATACCAAAAGTGATCATGAATGACCATTCCCATGGCTAACTGTTACCAACATTTCCATTCCTCTCGACAAACAACATACAAAACGATTATAATGCTATGATCAAAGTATATCTAAGCCATTTTCGCATGGCTATCCAAATTTACACAAAACCGAAGGGTACATGACCCACAACAAAAAGGGTAGTCCTATACATGCCATTTCAAAGTTCAACCAAAAGTGTACCAAAAAAATAAAGGGGCTTTGATAGTGTGGGCGACTTCGACTTCAACAATCCCGAGTCCGATAGCTGGCAAACCAAAATCTATAAAACAGAGAATCAAAGAAAACGGAGTAAGCATTTAGTGCTTCGTAAGTTTGAGCCATGAATTTAAACACAACCAAAGTATAGCATTCATGTAGCTAAACAGATAATTTCATATGCACAAATTCTCAATATCATACTTACTTCACATTACCAACCCTTATATTCATACACAAAGATCAACTTAGCCAAAGGCCGGTAGCTCATTTATCAACTGAGCGAATACTTATTTGTAAGGGCTCAACTAATTCAAAGCACATACGAAACATACCTCATTGTTGGTATTTTACAAGCATATTAACTGAAATTTTTACAGCAAGATCAATCATTCCCGAATCACGTACCTTCGGAATTTAATCGGATATAGCTACTCGTTCAAATGCCTTCGGGACATAGCCCGGTTATAGTAACTCGCACAAATGCCTTCGGGACTTAACCCGGATTTAGTAACTCGCACAATGCCTTCGGGCTTAGCCCAGAATTAGTAACTCGCACAAATGCCTTCGGATCTTAGTCCGGATTTAGTGTGACAGCCTTAAAACGACCCTCGTGGGAATGTGGTTTCGGGACCACAAAACCGAGGCATAAAAATAATTTAAAATTTATTTTGATGCCTATAATGTGTGTTAACTCATGTGTGACATTTTTGATGTTTTGATTTAGAGATATAAATGTGAATTTCACTAGAAAGGACCTAGTAGTAAACTTTGAAAGTATGATGGGGAAATGTGTGATGACTAGTTGATCATGCATGCAAAAAATGAGGGGTTTGCATGTCAAATTTCCCCATTTAAGAACTAGTGGCCGGCCATGACAAAGGGGGATGGGCAAAACATGTCATGAAACATGTTTTGTAAGTGGTTTATGTTGGAATAAATAAAATAATGAGCATGGGAATTGAATAATGAAAGAGAAGAAAAAAAAAAGAGAATGGTGAATGTTCCCCCCCCTTTTGCCGTGAGTTGATGAAAAGAGAAGAAAAAAAATTGTTGTTCATCTTTTTTTTTTCATTTCTTTGAGTTGAAATTTTAAGGAAGAAGGAAAGGGTTCTTGCTTCATGCTTGGTTTGGAAGAGGATTAGGAGGAGGTTTGGCCATACTTGTGTCTAGATTAAGGTATGTTTGAGGTTGTGCCATGAGATTCATGCATGTTTTTAGTTGCTAGCTTGATGTTCTTATTAGCCCATGGTTCAAATCTTTGCTATGTCATGGGGATGATATTCGGCCAAGGTGGATGTTGTGTTAATGCCATTGCATGCTAAATATGAGGCTTGTTGATGATATATGTGATGGTGGGTTGAGGACTCTTGGATTTTCTTTTAGCATTTTTGAGTGAGACGTTAAGTTCTTTGTTTAACCATGACCGAAATTGAAACGGTATGGTGTTGTGGTGTATTCGGCCATGGTATATCCATAAGCATAATTTATGCATATTGCATGGTAGGTAAGATTTGAGCTTTGGATATATGTTTATATTTGGTTATAATCAACTTGAGATTCGGCCCTTGCACCTACATGTATATATGTTTGCACATGATGTATTGGTATGACATATATACTATCTCAAGGTATATATTTTCTTATGATGATGTTTGGTTATGAAGGAAATGATAGATGTGTATTGAGTTACAATATGGAATGCATTAGTTAGTAAAATGTATGCCGTTCATGTGTGATATTAAGTGTGTAATTGGCCTCAACATGGACATGCATATTCGGCCACATGAGGGGGATTGGTGTGTATGCATTCGGTTAGAGGCAAGCATATTGATGCCTATTCTTGGCTTGGAAAATTCGCTAAGGAGAGTACTAACTAATGTGTTGAGTTTGATTCATGATTTCGTACATATGTGACTTTAATGTCTAATGAAAATATGTGGGCTAAGTACCTTGAATTCCTCTTCGATGCTCAAATGATTAAATCAATTTATTTGTTAAATTAAGCTCAAGAGCAAAGGGAGCTAAATCCAATAAAGGGAAGGAAAAAGTGGTCGAATAGCCATCGGAATCATTCGACAACATCCGAGGTAAGTCTTGATAATGACCCTACTTGAATTATATTGAAATGATTTGTCACATTATGGCGGACAGCGAATGTGCGTAGGGACTAAGTTATAAAGTCAATTGAAATCATGCTCTTTGTGTGTGGCTATTGAGCCGAAATTGGAAAGGTTTGATAAATGTTTTTTGTTTGAGCTTTAGTAACGAGAATGAAATATGGATGTGTCGTGATTATTGATATATGTGTACATGAGCATTTGAATGATACCCGGGCTAAGTCCTGAAGGCATTTATGCTAGTGATTATATCCGGGCTAAGACCCAAAGGCATTCGTGCGAGTTGTTATATCCGGGCTAAGACCCGAAGGCATTTGTGCAAGTTACCAAATCCGGGTTAAGTCCCGAAGGCAATTGTGCTTGTGGTTATATCCGGCTAAATTCCGAAGAAGCTCGGTTGAAGGTGAGCGTTTTGGTGCTGTAATAAATTCAATTAATACCCTCGAAAAACCCATACGATAAGGTGTGTTTACATGTGCATCAGAAAAGTCGATTCGTTTGAAATAGTGTTCGTTCAATCGACTAACGAACTTTCGGCTCTTAGATAGGTTGATACCTTGTGTGTGTATATGTTGATGAAGTGTGAAGTAAGTATGATTATGAGAATGTGTATTACTAAAGTGATTCATTTAGCTATGTGAATGTAATACTTTAGTGAAAGCTGATTTCATTACTTGAAACTTACTAAGCAATAAAATGCTTACCCCGTTGCTTTGGCTCTTTGTTTTCTAGATTTTGTTCGTTAGCTATCGGATTCGGGATCATCGAAGTCGAAGTCATCCACACTATCAAAGCCCTTTGGTACTCTTTTAGTTGAACTCTGGATATGGCATGTATAGGACTACCCTTTGCTGTTTTTCAAGTACGTTTTGTGATGTATGTGTGTACAGCCATGCGAAAATGGCTTGTAAAAGTGGAGTATGGCATTAGACCATTTGTGTTTATGTATATATATATGGTTTCATGATGTGACTATGGACTAGAATGGAAGTGTTGGGCAATGATCAGCCCTTGGAATGGCTAAATATGATCATATGTGGACCTATGTATGACAAAACTCTAGTTGGTCCATGGAAACCACGAAATAGGTAAGGTTTACCTTGAAAACAGATGCTGACAGCAGCAGTGGTGTGGATTTGAAAAATCACTAAAAATTGTAGAAATGGAATTAAATAGTGAATAAATTATGTAAATCAACCTTTATGAATCTACTTTCATATGGCAGAAACGAAACGGTCATATGAGTTATATGTTAAGAGATATTAAAGTTCTCGTGAAACAGGGCCAGAACGGTTTCTGGATCCCCTGTTCCGACTTTGGAAATTCATTATAAATTAACCAGAGATAATTAGGAGTCATGCCATATATGTATAGATTCCTCTCTGAGTCTAATTTCTATAGAAACAAACGGCATCAGTATTGAAGCCCTGTACAGGGAGATATCCAATTCATAATGCGTGAAGGTCAGTGTAGTCAAACCCTGGATTAGGGGAGACTTTAACTAATAAACTGTACTAATTGGCCCGACTAAAAATTCTAGAAAACAATATGTTGATGGACATATGAGTCTAGTTTCATGGAAAAATTACGAAACTGATTTTCAAGCTTTAAAACTTAAGATATGATTTTTAAGGCGACAGTGATGCAGTAACCAGCTAGTCTGGAAATTTTTTTATGGACTGTGAAAACAATTAAGTTAAGTCTGTGTGCACCTTGTGTTCGACTCCGGTAATGGACTCGGGTACGGGGTGTTACATTTAGTCACTTAGCACAAAGCCTTCAGGACTTAGCCCGGACATCATTTGAATAACCATGCACATTTATCAATAAATCATGACACATTCGTATTTCATTTTCGTTAGCAAAACTCTAACACGAGGCACTTATCACACTTGCAATTTCGGCTCAATAGCCACACACAAAGAGCATGATTTTGATTTGCTTAAAACATGATCTAATCAAATCATAATCTAAGTTCCATTACTCGAAAACTTACCTCGGATGTTGTCGAACGATTTCGATGGCTATTCGACCACTTTTTCCTTCCCTTTATCGGATTTAGTTCCCCTTTGCTCTTGAGCTTAAATTGACAAATAAATTGATTTAATCATTTGAGTATCAAAAAGAGGAACTCAAGGTGCTTAGCCCATATATATTCATTAGACATTAAAGTCACATAAGTACGAAATCATGAATCTAACTCAACACAATAGTCCACACTCTCTTTTAGCCGATTATCTAAGCCAAGATAAGGCATCAATATGCTTGCCTCTAACCGAATACATGCACACCAATCCACCTCATGTGGCCGAATATGCATGTCTATGTTGAGGCCAATTATATACTTAATACCACACATAAATGGCATACATTTTACTAACTAATGCATTACATATTGTAACTCAATAGGCATCAATCATTTACTTCATAACCGAAACATCATCATATGTAAGTATATACCTTGAGATAGTATATATGTCATACCAATACATCATGTGCAAACATATATATATATGTGCAAGAGCCGAATCACAAGTTGATCATAACCAAATATAAACATATATCCAAAACACAAATCTTACCTATCATGCAATAAGCATAAATCATGCTTATGGATATACCATGGCCGATACTTCCAACAACACCAAATAAAAATATACTTCATGGATCTAGGGTAGACCCAAGAAAGGAACTCATAATCATCAAGATGTAAACAAACTACCATTGTTCATCTATATTTAGCATGAAACACAACGATCACCCTTATTAATCTCCATAGCCGAAAACCTTACTTATTCCAAAATCACAATTTCAACATGGGTTACCAACAATAACTTGATATCTCACTCAAAATCAACTAGGATTTCAAGAACTAGTATCAACTTCCTTACCTTCATATCGACCTAAGATGACCGATTGCTTCACTCCTTTCTTCCTCCTCTCAAATCGGCCAAGAAGAACCAAAGAACACAACTTGTTTTCTTTCTTCCTTAGAATTTTCAGCCAAAAGAAGTGAAAAATGATGGACACTTTTTTTTTTCTTCTTTCCCTCAACTCATGGCAATGGGGGGAACACTCACACCATTCTTTTTTTTTTTTTCCATTTCTTTATTACCCATACTCCTTATTATATTTTTCCTAGCATACACCATTGTCACAACATGTTTTATGACATGTTTTGCCCATCACCCCTTTGTCATGGCCGGCCACTAGCAAATAAAAAGGGGGAAATTGACATGCAAGTCCACCCCTTTGATTACATGCACTAATAGATCCTTATAGATTTACCTATTACATTTCAAAAGTGTCACACATAAGTCCTATCGACTAATTTCAAATGCAATTTACTAAATCGAAGCTTAAAACTTTCACACATTCATAATCACATATTTTAGACAATAGATATCATAGTCAAATAATTTGGTGACTCGGTTTAGCGGTCCCGAAACCGCTTTCCGACTAGGGTCACTTTAGGGCTGTCACATCAATTTAGTCCCAAACCGCCTTTAATGTATGTTTAGAGCCTCGATAGCTCATGTAAGGGACATTACGCATGTGATTGAATGTTTTTAATTTAAATGAAATTTTATGGCTTGGTTTTGCATGTTTGTGAATGTTTAAGTCCGGTAACGCCTCGAACCCTGTTCGGGCGTCGAATACGAGTAAGGGGTGTTACAACTTACCAAAAATATTAGTGGAATGAATGTCCATGTATACTTATTTGAATAATTATGATTGGAAAACTCGTACAGTTTAAGTAAATGTGTTAAATCGATTGGATTGATATATATGATTGTAATGATATGTATATGATGATGTGCGAGATGAAAGTTTTGATTGTGATACATTTATTCATATTTATTGGCCCTCACATGATGTTATGTGTTTGATATGTTTGATTAAGTGAATGTGACGTGAAAGGACATTCGAAATTCATAGAATGTATGCATAAGTGAACTTGATTGTATAATATAATTGATAAACATGTGAAATACAAATGTGAACGATAGTTTGCCTAAAATGAATGATATAATTGTGACGATGTTACTTTGATGATGAAAGTTGTGTCATATGTATATGTATATGAGAGATGAGTTAGGGAATTTACGACCTCACCCTTCCTCCTTACCAAAGTGGTGTTTTGTAATGGAATTTTGTGAGAAATGTATTGAATAAACTCACAAGTGTGAAACTAAAGAGTTTAGTGATAGAATAGCTATGAATATGATTAGATATTGAGAACAGGTTGATAAGTGAAGCCAAAATTAGTAAAGTATCAGATCGACTTGGAAAAATTTTGTGATTCACGCAATATCACAGTTGGTGAAAAAGTTAACTTCAGTAATCGATCTATTCTGATATGATGTCGAGAAATGTATTAATCGAAATTTATTCAAAACTAATCTCCTTTAGTGAAAAGAATAATATGAAATTCGTAATGGCTGAATAGATTATGACAGTCTCTTCTGAGTGTTCTATGTGTTTATTTGTTCTCAGAAATATTCCTATGGCTATTGATCCTCCGATGAAATTAATTTTGTTTATTGTTTTTTTCATAAATATTACAATAAATGAAAGTTTCCTCTTTTTTCCCATTTTTCTCTTTCTCTTTTGTTTTCTATCTTCTCTCTTCTTCTTCTTGTTTTTTCTTCAAAATTGAAATTTGGTTGAGGAATCTTAAAATTCAAATTTTAATTTTGATTCAAAATTTTGAATTTGATTAAGGCATCTTAAAATTCAAATTTTTAATTTTGATTTATATTTTTAATTTTTAAAGATTTTATATAAACTATTAAATGAATAAAATGATCTTATAATAATATTTTATTTCACTAAAAAATTTAAATTAGTTTTAAAAGGTAATTGGATTTTTTATTTATCAAAATGCGTTTATTTATAGAGTTCATTTAGATATTTTTTATCGCCTCCGCTCTCCTTCGTTAAAAAAAATCATTTTATATGATGAAAGGAATGCAAATCAGATCTAGCCTAACTTTTATGCTTCGATTTCGATTTGGTGATTCGATTTTATTTTTGGTTTGGGGTTTCGACTAGAAGGCTTTTTGGTTGTTCGATAATCTTTCAAGTAACTAAACAAGTATGTTAATTCTATAAGTTTGTAATATATATAAATATAGAATTCAACAAAAAAATATGAAATAAAAATAACTTGACCAACAATAATAATAATATGAAATAAAATCTAAAATTTTATATTTTATATTTCAAAACTTCCGTGACTTTTGGCTCATTCTAAGTTATCAAAACTCTATACTTTTTAAAAATTTTGATGGTTTTAATAATATTAATTTAGAGTTGGAATGTAGTTGTAAAACAAGGAATTTTGTTTGATAAAAAAGAGTAACCAAAAGCCAAAGATTTGGGGCTTAAAACATTGAGAATTGTCACAACTTGCCCAAAATTTCAAAATTTTCTGGTTCAGGTAGGCTACTTTGAGAGTTTGGTTCTTTTAAGACACAACACAATTTGGCTTGAAAAACAAACTAATAGAATGATCGCATTTCATACAGTAGAAATTATCTCATGTTCCACTAAAATGAGCAACAATAAAAGGTTTCAGAGAGCCTTAAATTTAGTTACCCAAATTTGTTGAAAGCCTTCAATTTGGGATTTTGACTTAGGTTTAGTGAAAATATGGTGAAAACCCAGTTAGGAAAGAACCATTAGGAGGTGCACATACAAAAGTTAGACCATTTGGTGCCTCTAGCAATATTCAAAGCAAAGAACGTAGCGACTTTACATCCAAAACTTTAGATTTATCAAACGAATTTGGTGGTTACATTTTTTTCTTATATGAAAATTTTAACATAGAGGCAATGGTTTTTTTTTTTTGCCAGTATAGTTCTATTCGAATCGGAGGTGATATTCGAATAAAACACTATCAACAATATCAATTTTGAAATTTAAATATAGTCCAAATGTATAACAAAGAAATCCACTTCTTTTTTTCCAAATACTTGGTGGTTACATTTTGAAGAACCATTAAACATTATTTTGAAATGGTATTTTTAGTTGTTAAAACTAAATTCATTTGGAGTTGTCCAAATATGTAAAAAAAAAAAAAGGATATATTTTGCACCTTTTACCCCCAAAAAATGTCAGTTATCAACCATCTAAATGCCAAATAAAATCTTGATTGCAGAGGTTGTTGAATCAATCACTAAAAGAAAAGGAAAGAGCAATAAAGTAGATATAATTAACTACTAAGAAGATCTCCACGAACAATCATCACGATGTTAGCGACAACAGTGAGAGTGAGTGAGACTTTTGGGTGAAAATATCAAAAAAGGAAAAAGGAAGATAACATCACACAATCTCTCTCTCTCTTTCTTTTTTTTTTTTTTACATTTCCTTTTCAAATTCCCCTACATCCGAATTTGTTTTAGGTTTTGTAAGCTAAAAAATGGATTGATGAGGAAAAGAGCTGCACTCTAATGGTACCAGTTTGCCCGAGGGACGTTGATGTGTCACGTAACTAACTAAAGATATAACAAAGGCAAATGCACCTATCGGTAAATAGTATAGCTATGGTGAGTAAAGATATCGTATCCATGAGGACTAAAAGTACTAGAATTATCATTTTCCTATTATTTAGCCAACAAATTGGGATGATTGGTTTAAAATAAAATTACTAAATTAATTTAACTAAAGAACTCAACCGAGAATAAATCAGGAAAATAATTAAATGATAATCAATAAGAGAAACAATACCCAAGAAAGAATCCACCTAGACTTCATCTATTATTATGAATATGAACTAAACGAATTATTCACTTGGTATCTTGATCTAGAAAATCCCTAAATTGTGTTAATACCTCTTTCGAGAGAAAGAGCAACTGACTCTAGGTTGATTAACTAAAATTTCTTCCTAATTAAAATCCCTATTGCCACATTAACTCGATCTATGGGTTCCCCTATTAGATTTGACTCTAATCCAATAGATTTATGTCATCCTATTTCTAGGATTGCATGCAACTCCACTCAATTATACTAGATATACTGTTAAACAAAGACTTTTCCTCCTCTAATTTAAGCACATTAAACATGAATTAATATCTCAGAAATATTAAAACAAGAGATAAGCACATATAACTGAGAACGAGAATCAAATATTTATCGCATAAAACATAAATCAAATAATAGAATTCATCATAGAGTTCGTATTCCCCAAGTATTTAGGGAATAAGTTCATAATTGCGAAAAAAAAAACATCTTAAAGACAGAAAATCCATAGAAATAAAAGAACTCATAAAAACTTCAAAACGAGATTAAAAGGAGGTCTTCAATCTTGATGGAATTCTTCTTCAGAGTTTTCTCTAATGGTGTTCTTCGAGTGTTTTCTTCAATATTCTCTGATGGCTTCCTATTCTCTTCGTCTATTTGGTATTTATAGACTTTAGAATGCCCAGAAAGCCTAAAATTTGCATTTTTCTACATGTTTGGGATGCGAGTCACAAAATCGACACTTTCTAGTACATGGGCGTGTGTCCTGCCCATGTAGCTCACACAACCGTGTGGGAAGATCTAGCCTGTGTGGCTATTGAAATCTTAACTCATTTCACTCCCAAATTCTCTCCTAAGTATAGAAACATGAATTTAATGGATTAGGAGCATAAAATTCACCAATTCGTATAAATAATCATCCAAAAACCCATTAAGAATGGGATTAAAATATGTTACGTTTATCACATATCAGATATCCCCACACTTAAGCGTTTTCTTGTCCTCAAGCAAAATCCTCAACCCACATTAAAGTTAACCTTTCTCAAAATTTTATTTTCATCAATAATATCTCAAAAATAATTTGCAAACAATCATGCATTGACAATTCAACTAAAAGGGCACTGAAGGTGCAAATAATCAAAGCTGAAATTTTTTAAAGCATCAAAATCAACAAGAATTGACATTCTCAATAAAGATTCACTCAAAGCACTCAAAATGTTTATGGTTCAAGAAATATGCACTCAACAGTTGAATAAGAAGTGTCATTACCATAGGCTTGCTTGAAAATCAAACTTCCACCACTATAAAATGATATGACATACAAATCAAGAGGTATTTAAGAGGTTGTAATGAGGCTTAGGTTAATGGTATGGAAACAGGCTAGAAAAGTTGGTTATAATCGAGATCGAGTTTATAAATTTCCAAACTAGAAAAGAAAATCAAATGTTGAATTAAAAGGAAGTGTTTCGATCAAGACTAAACAAGAAAGAAACGAGTTTCTCAATCAAAATATGAAACTAATTACTCAATTTTAATCAACTAAACATTATATTTTTTTTAACTGAGAACAATATTAGATTCAACAACTCAAACAAAGGAACAAAGTTAGGCAACTAACCAAATCAAATCTCAATAAAAAGGTAGTCAATAAACGGGAAAGAGTCACACAAAAAAAGGGGTTATGGGTTAACAGTAACAAGTTAATCAAGAAAAGGTGTGTTAGGGTCAACTGGGTTCACTACGGGTTAATTAAATAGGTAGGCTTTTTACAGGTTAAGTGGATTAAAACCTAAGTGCCTCTATCATCTCAGTATATCAAATCAAATGTGTGGTCTTGACATGTATAATCAAAACAAGTTCTAGAATAACAAATCAAGTTGACACACTCATAACTAATAATAAAATAAGCATGAAAACTTTATACTTTATGGGTTCAAAGTATCACAAAATATCATGGTTTTGATGTCAAACTCACAAATTTAAAACTTCAAGATAATACCTCAATTCAGGGAAACAACCTAAAATATTTAATTTTTGAAAAAAATTTACCATGCTTAACTCTCTCATGTCTTAAAGTTTAAATCAACCAATACACAAATATCTACAAATTATTCCAAAAGAACATAATTAAAAATCGCAAATCGATTACAATTCACTCTAATGGAAGTATGAGAAAGGTACTTAAACACAACAAATAACTTAAGGATTTTCTAATAATTATATAAATAACCTCCCCACACTTAAGATGTACATTGTCCTTAATGTACAAAAAATGTACAAGCACAGAATAAGCAAAATATCATAAGAGAGGGAAAAAATTGAAATTGTCAGAATAGTGAAAACCAAAATTGTAGGCAAATGAAAATATAGTGCATAGTCCTGAGCAAACTAATAAGAAAATGAATACAAATAATGAACAAGATTAAGAGGTTACAAATTCAATTAGAAACAACCACAAAAATAAAAACAAAATTCGAAAGAGGATAAATGGAAGAAGTCTAAGAAAAAAAATAAAACAACTAAAAACAAAAGTAAAAAAAAAAAAGAAAAAGAAAAGAAATAAATAAGATCAGTGATCTTCATCGTGAAAGGCATTAGGATCGTGAGGCAGAGGCTCAGAAGAAGAAATATGGGGATTGTGACAGCCTTAAAACGACCCTAGTCGGAATGTGGTTTCGGGACCACAAAATCGAGGCATAAAAATAATTTAATATTCATTTTGATGCCTATAATATGTGTTAATTCGTGTGTGACATTTTTGATGTTTTGATTTAGAGTTATAAATGTGAATTTCACTAAAAAAGACCTAGTAGTAAACTTTGAAAGTAGGATAGGGAAATGTGTGATGACTAATTGAATCATGCATGCAAAACAATGGTTTTGCATGTCAAATACCCCTTCTTTTTATAAGTGGTGGCCGGCCATGACGGTCACATATATATAATATGTATTAAATCTTAATTAAATGACTATTATTTTATGCAAAAGAAAGGAAATAAATAAAAGAAAGAAAAGAAAAGGGTAATGAAAACAAAGCTTGTATCCTTGGTTCTAGCTTGGCCGAAACTTAAAGGAAGAAAGGGATATAGCATTCGGTTGTCTTAAGCTCAAAACAAGGTTAGTAATTCATGTTAGATTTTGGAATTTTAGCTTAATTTAAGTTAATTACTAAGTTCTTTAATTAGCCTATGTTAAAATTTTAGACTTGGGTGGTGAATGAAGCATTCGCCATGGTTGTTAGTGAAGAAATTTGATTACCTTCTTCATGTTTTAATGAGTAAATGTGATATGGGTGTTAAGCGGAATGATGTTTAAATACGAATGTGTTTGGATGGATGTGCTTATGAGTATGACTTGAGATAAAATGGTGGTAATGTTGTATACACTTGATAAGTATGTTAGATGGTTTGAGATTTGAACAAGTTATCAAGTTCTTTAGGTAGCCCATGCTAGGAATTTTAATTTTGGCATGACTAGGACTTTCGGCCATAGTAGCTATTAAGGGTTTAGGTTTGTGATTCATGTTAAATTGGATGATAGGAAGAAAATCGGCTTGTGTATGTGTAGTTGCCGAATGTGAATTTAGGTAACATTTCTTGTAACATTGGCATTTTAAAAGTGATGGAATGGGGATTTAAGCTTGATAAGATTTTGTTAAGGATGAATGAAAAAAAAAATGTGTATTCGGCTAGGGATGATATGATTGATTGGTGAAGTGGCTAATAGGGATTTTTAATGAAATTATGCCAAGGCCGAATGTATCATGAAGTAAATAAAATGCTAAATGCGCATTATGTGCTTATACATTATAATCGGCTAGGAGGTTTGATATGAAGCTTTGATAAGTTTGAGAGATGAATGACCGAATGAGCAATAGGTTATGTATGGATGAATTTTATGCATATGTTTGTGTGTAGCATTAGTAATTTAATGGCATTCGACATTGTTTAATTATAATTTGAAATGAATGCTTGGAAGATTAAATAGGTCGCTCTAATGACCAAATATGCTAAAAGCTAAAATATGGACAAATGATACGAATGAATTGGTTTTGAATTGTATATGGTAGCCGTATGTATGTGTTTGATTGAGAAGTAAATTTGTTTGAATTAGCTCAAGAGCTTAGAGGACCAAAGTTGGATAAAGGGAAGGAAAAAGTGATCGAATAGTCAATAAATCGCTCGACAACATCCGAGGTAAGTCTTGAGTAATGACCCTACTTGAATTATATTGAAATGATTTGTCATATTATGGCGGATAGCCGAATGTGCGTAGGGACTACGTTACAAACTCAATTGAAATCATGTTTTGTGTGTGGTCATTGAGCCGAAATTGGAAAGGTTTGATAAATGTTTTGTGTTTGAGCCTTAGTAACGAAAATGAAATATGGATGTGTCATGATTATTGATATATGTGTGCATGAGCATTTGAATGATACCGGGCTAAGTCCCAAGGCATTTATGCTAGTGATTATATTCGCTAAGACCAAGGCATTTGTGCGAGTTGTTATATCCGGCTAAGACCAAGGCATTCGTATGAAGTTGTTATATCCGGCTAAGACCAAGGCATTTGTACGAGTTGTTATATCCGAGCCAAGACCAAGGCATTTGTGCGAAGTTGTTATACCGGTTAAGACCAAGGCAATTGTGCTTGTGGTTATATCCGCTAAATTCAAGAAACTTGGTTTGAAGGCGAGCGTTTTGTGCTGTAATAAATTCAATTAATACGCCGAAAAACCCAAACGATAAGGTATGTTTGCATGTGCATCGTAAAAGTCGATTCGCTTGAAATAGTATTCGCTCAATCGACTAACGAACTTTCAGCTCTTAGATAGGTTGATACCTTGTGTGTGTATATGTTGATGAAGTGTGAAGTAAGTATGATTATGAGAATGTGTATTAATAAAGTGATTCATTTAGCTATGTGAACGTAATACTTTAGTCAAAGCCGATTTCATTACTTGAAACTTACTAAGCATTAAAATGCTTACCCCGCTGTTTTGGCTCTTTGTTTTCTAGATTTTGTTCGTTAGCTATCGGATTCGGGATCATCGAAGTCAAGTCATCCACACTATCAAAGCCCTTTTGGTACTCTTTTAGTTGAACTCTGGATATGGCATGTATAGGACTACCCTTTGTTGTTTTTCAAGTACTTTTGTGATGTATGTGTGTACACCATGCGTAAATGGCTCGTAGAAGTGGAGTATGGCATTAGACCATTTGTGTTTATGTATATATATATGGTTTCATGATGTGACTATGGACTGGAATGGAAGTGTTGGGCAAATGATCAGCCATTGGAATGGCTAAATATGATCATATGTGGACCTATGTATGACAAAACTCTAGTTGGTCCATGGAAACCACGAAATAGGTAAAGTTTACCTTGGAAACAGATACTGACAGCAGCAGTGGTGTGGATTTGAAAAATCACTAAAATTTTTAGGAATGGAATTAAATAGTGAATAAATTATGTAATCGAACCTTGATGAATCTATTTTCATATGAAAGTAACGAAACAATCATATGAACAGTATATTAAGAGATATTAAAGTTCTCGTGAAATAGGGCCAGAACGATTTTTGGATCCCCTGTTTCGACTTTTAAAATTTACCATAAATTATCCAGAGACTATTAGAAGTCATGCCTTATATTTATAGATTCCCCTTTGAGTCTAGTTTCATTAGAAACAAACAGCATGAGTATTGAAGCTCTGTACAGGGAGATATCCAAGTCGTAATACATGAAGGTCAGAGTAGTCGAACCCAGAATCAGGGGAGACTTTAACTAATAAACTGTACCAATTGGCCCGACCAAAAATTCTAGAAATAAATCCACAGATGGATATATGAGTATAATTTCAGGGAAAATTTACAGAATCATTTTTCGAGTTTTGGAACTCGAGATATGATTTTTAAGGCGACAGTGACGCAGCTAGCCACTGTCTGGAATTTTTTTTTAAATGGACTGTGAAAACAAAGTAATTAAGTCATTAGCACCTCGCGCTCGACTCTAAACGGTATCGTGCACGGGTGTTACAATTTTATTGGTATCGAGCTACGGTTTAGTCGATTTTAGGACTACCGTAATACGTTTGGGTCTAGCTATACATGCCATTATGTGATTAATTGATAGTGTGGTGATTTCGACATTTGAATTTGTGTTTATTTATAGTAATGGATCCCGATCCCAACCGAAAGCGATAATGATGATGTGGAGAGTGTGGCGCTGCTCAAGACAAGGGAAAGCGCCGGCAGACTCTCAACCTATTGCTAGCAATCCGAATGATGAGGCTAGGCAAGCTTTTTATAGCGTGATGAATGATTGGTTCAACCAATACATTCGAACTAATACTACTGCTCCACAACCTCCATTCCCGATTAATACAACCCCGCACCTACAATACCTCCAAAGAATCGACCAAATAAGGTCAAATAAGCCCCAGCTGATGTAATCCGAAAACATGGGGCTACTGAATTTAAAGCTACGGATAGCGACGATGTTGAGCAAGCTGAATTTTGGTTGGACAACACTATCCGCACTCGATGAGCTATCTTGTACACCGATGAATGCCTAAAGTGTACTATCTCCTTGCTACGCGATTTCGCTTACTATTGGTGGAGTACTCTAACTTCACAGCCCCGAGAGCAAGTAACTTGGGAGTTTTTCCAAACCGAGTTTGGAAAAAGTATATCACCGTAGATTTGTTGATAAAAACGGAAGGAATTTCTTGAGCTTAAGCAAGGTTCTATGTCGCCATCGATTACGAGCGAAAATTTGTTAGACTTAGTAGATACGCCGGAATGTGTTTCGTCCGAGGCTATCATGTAAACGCTCGAGGATGGGCTGAATGAAGATATAAAATGTTCGTTGGCATTCTTGAAATACGAGAGTTCGTAGTACTTGTCGAGCGAGCTTGTAAAGTCAAGAGCTTAGAAAAGAAAAACAAAACTTGATGTGGGAACCGAAGAGTTTCAGTAAAAGATCCTCGGAAAGTCTCTTCAACAGCATCAAGAAATTTCGAGATGATGTGGGCTGGTCTAAAGGCACTTCGGCCTTTTAGACGAGATCGTGATCGACCCCTATGGGTACACGAGGCACTTTGGCCGCCGGTGTTGGGAATGATCGTCGAGACGTAACGGAGTGTCGACATTGTGGTAAATGGCATTCGGGAGTCAGAGGTTCCATGACCGCCTCGCTATAAGTGTGGATCGGTGACCACTTTATCAAGGATTGCCCGAGGTTGCTCAAGAAAATGTAAGTCGAGTGGGAAACCAGTGCTACTATCGCCGGGGTAGACCGTCTAGAAACACGGGCAATGCTAGTGGCGGTCGAGAGAATCTGGAGGTGCTACAACCAGATCTCGAGGCTCGTCTACTGCTAGAGCTTATGCTATACGTGCCGCGAGGATGTTTCTTCACCGATGTTATTACCGTACTTTTACTCTCTTTGATACTAATGTAATTGCTTTGATTGACCCGGTTCTACTCATTCTTATATATGTGAAACCTTAGCATCCAAAGAAGACTTTACCTATTGAGTCTCATCGAGTTCGTAATTCGGATTCAAATCCCTTGGGTCGCTATGCGTGCTTGTCGACAAAGTGTGTAAGAAATGTCCCTAGTAATTCGAGGTTCTGCTTTCCACGGACTTGATGCTTCGCCGCTTGATGAATTTGATGTTATTCTCGGTTTGGATTGGTCTACCGTGCATGATGCGGTTGTGAATTGCAAAAGCAAGACTATTAATTTGAGGTGCACAAATAACGAGATAATCCGAGTTAAGTCTACGGACTTGAATGGGTTGCCAGCTGTAATACCCTCAATGTTGGCTCAGAAATATGTAAGAAAGGGGTATGAAGCATACCTTGCGTATGTACTTGATAACAAGGAATTAGAAAAGAAACTTGAATCGGTACCAGAATTTGTGAATACCGGATGTTTTTCCCAAGAATTATCGGGTTTACCACCTGTTCGGAAATTGAGTTTGGCATCGAATCGGTACCAGGACCACACCGATTTCGATAGCTCGTATCGTATGGCACCAACGGAATTAAAGGAGTTGAAAGCTCGATTGCAAGAGTTGGTGGATAGAGGTTTTGCTCGCCCGAAGTTTTTCACCTTGGGGTGCACCGGTGTTGTTTGTGAAAAGAAGGACGGAACCATGAGGTTGTGCATCGACTATCGCCGCCTTAATAAAGTGACGATAAAGAACAAATATCCGCTATCACAGACGATGATTTGTTCGATCAACTGAAGGAGCCTTAGTGTTCTCAAAAATAGATTTGAGATCGGGCTATTATCGCCATGAATTCGAGATTCGGACATACCCAAAACCGCCTTCGTAATGAGATATGGTCACTACGAGTTCTTAGTGATGCCGTTTGGGCTCACTAATACCCCTGCGGTATTTATGGATTTGATGAATCGGATCTTCAGACCATATTTGGGTCGGTTCGTAGTTGTGTTCATTGATGACATCTTGGTCTATTCAAGAGATGAGACCGAACATGCCGAGCACCGAGATTAGTGTTACAAATTTTATGGGATAAGCAGTTATATGCCAAGTTCAAGAATGTGAGTTTTGGTTACGAAGTTAGCTTTTGGGTCATGTAGTATCTCAGACGGCATTCGAGTTGATCCGAGCAAAATTTCAGCCATACTTAATCGGAAGCCTCCAAGAAATATTACCAAGTTCGAGCTTTTTAGGGCTCACGGTTATTACCGACGATTTGTAAAAGGTTTCTCGATAATAGCCACACCAATGACGGCTACTTCAAAAGGATGTTAAGTTCGAATGGACGGAGAAATGTCGAAAAGTTTTGATCAATCGAAAACTTATTTGATCGAAGCTCCAATTTTAGTGCAACCCGAATCGTGCAAAGAGTTTGTCATTTATAGTGACGCATTCCTACTTGGGTTGGGTTGCGATTGATGCAAGAAGGTCGAGTTGTGGCCTATGCGTCGAGACAATTGAAGCCACACGAGAGAAATTATCCGACCCATGATCTCGAACTAGCCGCCATAGTATTTGCTTTGAAAATATGGCGACATTATTTGTTTGGTGAGAAGTGCCATGTATTTTCGGATCACAAAAGTCTCAAATATTTGATGACTCAGCGAGACTTGAATCTGCGACAAAGGCGTTGGTTTGAGTTGTTGAAAGATTATGAGCTTGTCATTAATTATCACCCGAAAGGCTAATGTGGTTGCGGACGCCTTAAGCCGTAAATCACCGCTTGCTTTATGAGCGATGAATGTACAGCTTGTCCGTTTCTACCCGACAATGTGTTAGTAGTGAATTAAAAGCCAAACCATTATTGATTCATCAAATTCGTAAAGCTCAGAAAGTCGACGATGAATTGGTTGCAAAACGGGCTGAGTGTGTTCCGAACAAGGAATCGGAGTTTCAAATTGATGATGATGATTGTTTGAGGTTCAGAAGTCGTTTGTGTGTTCCAAGGAATTCGGAACTCATTTCAATGATTCTGAACGAAGCCCATTGTAGCCGAATGTCAATTCACCCGGGGAGTACGAAAATGTACAACGATTTGAAACGTCGGTTTTGGTGGCATGGTATGAAACGAGACATCTCCGACTTTGTTTCAAGATGTTTAATATGTCAACAAGTGAAAGCGGAACATCAAGTGCCTTCAGGATTACTTCAGCCGATCACGATACCCGAGTGGAAATAGGATCGAGTCACAATGGACTTTGTGTCCGGACTGCCATTGTCAGCAAGTAAGAAGGATGCGATTTGGGTTGTTGTTGATAGACTGACTAAGTCGGCTCACTTTATCCCCGTGCGTACGGATTTTTCATTGGATAAACTAGTGAATTGTACGCTTCTCGATTGTGAGATTACACGGGTACCGATTGCATTGTGTCGGATAGAGATCTGAGATTCACCTCGCGATTTTGGAAGGAATTGCAAGAAGCTTTGGGTACCAAGCAGCATTTTAGCATCGCTTTTCATCCACAAACCGATGGTCAATCTGAGCGGGTAATTCAGATACTTGAGGATATGTTGAGATGTTGCGTCCTTGAGTTTAATGGTTCATGGGAACGATATTTACCTTTGATTGAATTCGCTTACAACAATAGTTTTCAATCAAGTATTAAGATGGCACTTTACGAGGCTTTGTACGGGCGTAAATGCCGTACACCATTGTTTTGGACCGAGCTCGTTGAAAGCAAAATTTTCGGAGTGGATTTGATTAAAGATGCTGAACAGAAAGTAAAAGTAATCCGTGAAAGTCTGAAGATAGCCTCCGATCGTCAGAAGTCGTACGCAGATCTGAAACGAAAAGACATTGAGTATCAGGTGGGAGATAAAGTGTTTCTTAAAGTTTCGCCTTGGAAAAAGATACTTAGATTTGGCCGTAAAGGCAAATTGAGTCCGAGGTTCATCGGGCCATATGAAGTATCCGAACGAGTCGGTCCAGTTGCATATCGATTGATTTTGCCTCCTGAACTTGAAAAGATTTACGACGTCTTTCATGTTTCGATGCTTCGACATTATAGATCTGATCCATCGCACATAATTAATCCATCAGAGGTTGGAATTCAACCTGATATGAGTTATGAAGAAGAACCGATTCGTATCCTAGCTCGTGAAGTGAAAGAGTTGCGAAACAAAAGGGTTCCATTAGTGAAAGTGTTATGGCTCAAACACGGGATGGAAGAAGCTACTTGGGAACCCGAGAACTCTATGAAAGAGTGATACCCAAACCTATTTACCGGTAAGATTTTCGGGGACGAAAATTTCTAAAGAAGGGGAGAGTTGTGATAGCCTTAAAACGACCCTAGTCGGAATGTGGTTTCGGGACCACAAAATCGAGGCATAAAAATAATTTAATATTCATTTTGATGCCTATAATATGTGTTAATTCGTGTGTGACATTTTTGATGTTTTGATTTAGAGTTATAAATGTGAATTTCATTAAAAGGACCTAGTAGTAAACTTTGAAAGTAGGATAGGAAATGTGTGATGACTAATTGAATCATGCATGCAAAACAATGGTTTTGCATGTCAAATACCCTTCTTTTTATAAGTGGTGGCCGCCATGATGGTCACATATATATAATATGTATTAAATCTTAATTAAATGACTATTATTTTATGCAAAAGAAAGGAAATAAATAAAAGAAAGAAAAGAAAAAGGGTAATGAAAACAAAGCTTGTATCCTTGGTTCTAGCTTACGAAACTTAAAGGAAGAAAGGGATATAGCATTCGGTTGTCTTAAGCTCAAAACAAGGTTAGTAATTCATGTTAGATTTTGGAATTTTAGCTTAATTTAAGTTAATTACTAAGTTCTTTAATTAGCCTATGTTAAAATTTTGGACTTGGGTGGTGAATGAAGCATTCGGCCATGGTTGTTAGTGAAGAAATTTGATTACCTTCTTCATGTTTTAATGAGTAAATGTGATATAGGTGTTAAGCCGGAATGATGTTTAAGTACGAATGTGTTTGGATGGATGTGCTTATGAGTATGACTTGAGATAAAATGGTGGTAATGTTGTATACACTTGATAAGTATGTTAGATGGTTTGAGATTTGAACTAGTTATCAAGTTCTTTAGGTAGCCCATGCTAGGAATTTCGATTTTGGCATGACTAGGACTTTCGGCCATAGTAGCTATTAAGGGTTTAGGTTTGTGATTCATGTTAAATTGGATGATAGGAAGAAAATCGGCTTGTGTATGTGTAGTTGCCGAATGTGAATTTAGGTAACATTTCTTGTAACATTGGCATTTTAAAAGTGATGGAATGGGGATTTAAGCTTGATAAGATTTTGTTAAGGATGAATGAAAAAAAATGTGTATTCGGCTAGGGATGATATGATTGATTGGTGAAGTGGCTAATAGGATTTTTAATGAAATTATGCCAAGGTCGAATGTATCATGAAGTAAATAAAATGCTAAATGCGCATTATGTGCTTATACGTATAATCGGCTAGGGAGGTTTGATATGAAGCTTTGATAAGTTTGAGAGATGAATGACCGAATGAGCAATAGGTTATGTATGGATGAATTTTATGCATATGTTTGTGTGTAGCATTAGTAATTTAATGGCATTCGACATTGTTTAATTAAAATTTGAAATGAATGCTTGGAAGATTAAATAGGTTGCTCTAATGACCAAATATGCTAAAACCTAAAATATGGACAAATGATACGAATGAATTGGTTTTTGAATTGTATATGGTAGCCGTATGTATGTGTTTGATTGAGAAGTAAATTTGTTTGAATTAGCTCAAGAGCTTAGAGGACCAAAGTTGGATAAAGGGAAGGAAAAGTGATCGAATAGTCCGTAAATCGCTCGACAACATCCGAGGTAAGTCTTGAGTAATGACCCTACTTGAATTATATTGAAATGATTTGTCATATTATGGCGGATAGCCGAATGTGCGTAGGGACTACGTTATAAAGTCAATTGAAATCATGCTCTTTGTGTGTGGCTATTGAGCCGAAATTGGAAAGGTTTGATAAATGTTTTGTGTTTGAGCCTTAGTAACGAAAATGAAATATGGATGTGTCATGATTATTGATATATGGGTGCATGAGCATTTGAATGATTCCTGCTAAGTCCCGAAGGCATTTATGCTAGTGATTATATCCGGCTAAGACCAAGGCATTTGTGTGAGTTGTTATATCGGGCTAAGACCAAGGCATTCGTATGAAGTTGTTATATCCGGCTAAGACCAAGGCATTTGTGCGAGTTGTTATATCCGGCTAAGACCAAGGCATTTGTGCGAAGTTGCTATACCCTTGTTAAGACCAAGGCAATTGTGCTTGTGGTTATATCCGCTAAATTCAAGAAACTTGGTTTGAAGGTGAGCGTTTTGTGCTGTAATAAATTCAATTAATATGCTCGAAAAACCCAAACGATAAGGTATGTTTGCATGTGCATCGGAAAAGTCGATTCGTTTGAAATAGTATTCGCTCAATCGACTAACGAACTTTCGGCTCTTAGATAGGTTGATACCTTGTGTGTGTATATGTTGATGAAGTGTGAAGTAAGTATGATTATGAGAATGTGTATTAATAAAGTGATTCATTTAGCTATGTGAACGTAATACTTTAGTCAAAGTCGATTTCATTACTTGAAACTTACTAAGCATTAAAATGCTTACCCGCTGCTTTGGCTCTTTATTTTCTAGATTTTGTTCGTTAGCTATCGGATTCGGGATTATCAAGTCAAGTCATCCACACTATCAAAGCCCTTTTGGTACTCTTTTAGTTGAACTCTGGATATGGCATGTATAGGACTACCCTTTGTTGTTTTTCAAGTACTTTTGTGATGTATGTGTGTACAGTACCATGCGAAAATGGCTCGTAGAAGTGGAGTATGGCATTAGACCATTTGTGTTTATGTATATATATATGGTTTCATGATGTGACTATGGACTGGAATGGAAGTGTTGGGCAAATGATCAGCCATTGGAATGGCTAAATATGATCATATGTGGACCTATGTATGACAAAACTCTAGTTGGTCCATGGAAACCACGAAATAGGTAAAGTTTACCTTGAAAACAGATGTTGACAAAGAGAGTGGTGTGGATTTGAAAAATAACTAAAATTTGTAGGAATGGAATTAAATAGTGAATAAATTATGTAATCGAACCTTGATGAATCTATTTTCATATGAAAGTAACAAAACGATCATATGAACAGTATATTAAGAGATATTAAAGTTCTTGTGAAACAGGGCCAGAACGGTTTCTGGATCCCCTGTTTCGACTTTTAAAATTATCCAGAGACAATTAGAAGTCATGCTTTATATGTATAGATTCCCCTTTGAGTCTAGTTTCATTAGAAATAAACGGCATGAGTATTGAAGCTCTGTACAGGGAGATATCCAAGTCGTAATACATGAAGGTCAGAGTAGTCGAACCCAGAATCATGGGAGACTTTAACTAATAAACTGTACCAATTGGCCTGACCAAAAATTCTAGAAATAAATCCACAGATGGATATATGAGTCTAATTTCAGGGAAAATTTACGGAATCAGTTTTTGAGTTTTGGAACTCGAGATATTATTTTTAAGGCGACAGTGACGCAGTTAGCCAGCCTATCTGGAATTTTTTTTTTAAATGGACTGTGAAAACAAAGTAATTAAGTTTGTTAGCACCTCGCGTTCGACTCCGGCAACGGTATCGGGTACGGAGTGTTACAGGGATGTTGAAAAATCTGCTACAAAGTCGCATCAATACTGTCGAATTGCTCAAAACAATGCTACTCGAAATGAGTGAATCACTCAGAAAGGTCCGCGAGGTTAGCAAAAATAGTTGTAGGTGACTTAGAGGTGAATGATGAGGTGGATCCTTATGGTGGAAGGGGGCATCATCAATGAGGTCCTCATGCTCATCCTGAGGGTCAAAATGAGATAATCGGTATTGAGGAGGATCTATGCCATGCAGTCGCTCGATCATCCTCATATGACTCATACTTGACCCCTATAGGGTCATTTGTCCAACTAGTGTGAAGGAGGAGGACTGCTCTCGAGTGTCGAAGAGGCTGAAATGTCGTGCGAGGTGAGTCACTAAGAAAATAGGACCCTTCCTACTATGCTCTGTTTGATGGCGGCAAGCAAGGGCGATGAAGTAGGCAAGATTGAAGATGCGCCCTGTCGTCATGCTTCACAAAAAATAAGCGTCGAATGTACCGACGGCCCCAGTGCTCTCCCTCTGTCCGGTCAATGTGTGAGCCAAGATGGCATGGATATAGTGCAAAGTCGAAGGTAATGAAGTTTTCTTCAACTGATTCGGGTCATAAGGTGTCATACTGGAAGTTAGCTCTGTCTAGCATAAAGATGGTAAGTAGTGGATGTGCCAGTAAAAAGTGAGGAACCCCTCAGCACTCATGAACTCCTCAGTATAGAGTCTTAAGGCAGCTTCGAAGTCTGGAATGCTCATATGATGTGTCGTACTACGGAGTCGAAAAGTAATAGTATGCGACTCATTGTGGCTCGACATCACATGCTGCTAAAGGAATGTCAAACAGAACTCGAGGGTAAGCTCCGAGTAGGTGAGCTCGACGACGGAGAAGATGTAACAGTTCAGTTTAGACCCTAGTCAAAATAGTGGTTTTGGGACTACAAATCTGAGTCATAAAAATATTTTAATACTATTTTTCGTGCTTATTATAAGTGAATTAGCATGTGTAAAAGTTTCGTATGAAAATTCGATCATTTGTGTGCTTAATTTGATAAAAAGACCTAATCGCGTAAAATGTAAAAGTGGTATGCTATTTGTTAAAAGTTTTGAAATGACATGGCTTATTAATTGAGAGGCCTTATGTTGATATTAAACCATTGGTTTTGATAATGGA
The DNA here is from genome assembly GCF_025698485.1 of Gossypium arboreum. NCBI lineage: Eukaryota > Viridiplantae > Streptophyta > Magnoliopsida > Malvales > Malvaceae > Gossypium > Gossypium arboreum. The sequence continues at coordinate 76,829,162 of NC_069073.1, read as the reverse complement.
CATAAATGGTCTTAATATATATGATTTTATAATGTTTATAACAAGGTTAAAATGGTAAAATGTACATTTAAGTTATATTAATTAAAAAAACATGAAAATAGGCCATTATATGTTTGTATATGCCAAAATTAAATAACAAAGAAGAAGAAAACACAAGTTAGAGTTTCGAATATAGTTTTCCTTGATTGAGGTATGTGTTTTGATCCGTTTTTGATAATTTCTATGTTTTAGTGATTGTTACTTAGTGTTCTCCAAAGCCCATGTTTGAATATTGGAAATTGTTGATGGTTTTGAGTTAAGCTATTGATGATAATGTGAGCTTTACGAAGTTTGATGTTAGTAAATGGAAGATATGTGCTAGATTATTAAGTTTTGTCTTTGAATTTTTGATGAAATTGAGTAATTTGGGATAAATTGTGAAAATGATATTTTTAGGGACTAAAATGTGAAATAAATGAAATATGTGAGCTTATATGAACTCTATGGAAATTTGGCTAAGCATGTGTATAAGGAAATTTTGTGTGTTTTGTGATTTTTGTAATTAGGGACTAAAGTGCAAAAATGTGAAAATGAGAGGGTTAATTTGTAAAATACCCTAAATATGTGTTTTTGGATTGATTTGAATGATTAGGTGAATAAAATGGTTAAATTTGAATATGTTTAGATCAAGAACCAAAGAAAATGAAATTAGATCGGGGAAAGTCGAAAGTCTTTGAATAGTCGACTCTGTTCATCCGAATCCGTACGTGGTAAGTCGATGTACAAATAAATATGTTTGAATTGATTTATTCATGTGTATATGTCATTATATTGTGATGTATGATAATATGAGAGCTGAATATGAGATATCTGGGAAAGTTTCGACAAAGTTTCGACGTTCGAAAAGCCCCGTACGAACCTTAGAAATAGTTAGGATACATATGTCATGACATAGGATCCAATATGTGTTATCGTGTAAGACCACATTTGGGATGTTGGCATTGTACGAGCTTTCCAAGCTATCCGCATATCCTTATGATTCCAAATGGTTCAACGGGCATTCAGAGAAACAAATTATGATGTGAAATGTGTATCTGATTCAGGTACGTTTGAAGTTGTGTATCATATTTGATGTTGAAAGGTAAGTATATGTATCTTTATGACCATGTGATTATATGTGATAAAAGTATAAGAAAATATGCATTATGTGCATATGAATGGAGAATATGTGAAATGTATTTGAGCTATGAGTTTTGTGATATCATGTGGTTAAAGATTATATGTATAATATGTTTGCTTATATGTTTATATTTTTAAGATTATTTGTATATGGCTTACTAAGCCTTTGAAAGCTTACTTTGTGTGTGTTTGCATTGTTTTATAGATATCGTAGCTATTGGGAGCTAGGGGATCATCAAGGATTGTCACCATACTATCGAACCTTATTTTGGTACCTTTTGACATTGTGAATATTAGAATATGGCATGTATAGGCTAGGAGTATTTGGATATGTTTTGTAATGTATATATCATGCCATGTGATATGGCTAGTTTGTGGTTGAACTTATGGTTTGACTTTGGTATATGAAATGTGATGCAATTTTGGTATGCTTGATGTGTTCATGAATGGCTAAGAGAAATGGTAAGTTTGGTAAGTTTTGGTATGTGCTTAATTGTGGAATTGGTAAGAATGTGGTGTAAAATTGAATGTGAATATCAAGGTTATAAATCATATGTTTTGGTTTGTATTTGGCTTATGGAATGATATGATTTGGTATGTGTTTCAAGCATGAAATATGTTGATAATGAATTGGTATAAATGGTTAACATTTTGTTTGTGAAATGGTTAAGAATTTGATATAAAATGGTGTGATTTTGATGCTTTAGGGAGGACCCTTTATGGGTGACAATTTGGCCCTGCAAATGGCCTATTTTTTCCCACACAGGCAGTGACACGGGCGTGTGTCTTAGCCGTGTTACTCGAGGGCCATTTCAAAATGAGCCTGAGAATACCACACGGTCCCACACACGAGCGTATGCTAGGCCGTGTGGCCAAGTCAGTTTCGATCACGGGCTAGACACACAGGCGTGTGACTGGCCGTGTGATCCAAGTCAGTAGCCTCCCTAATTTTCACACGGCCTATTCACACGAGCGTGTGACCTATACAACCTTGAAAAATGTTTTAGTTTTAAAAAAATTTGTATGTACTCGGTTTAGTCCCGACCCCTTTCTAATGTATGTTTAAGGTCTCGATAACCTATATAAGGGAAATTATGATCATGTTTGATTATGATGGTGGATAATAACGCCTTTAACCCTAGTTCGGTGATAGATATGGGTTAGGGGTGTTATAGAATAACTGGTCCCAAAGAGCTGTAGCAATCAATGCACGGAATTTATCAGCTAAATGAATCTGCTCCAAAGCCGCCCAATCAAAAAATCAGCCTAATTCTAGTGGCCGTTGTCACAGATGCTGATAGAGCTCCTCTTGAGGACCTTGTGAAAATCGTAGACACGGATGGCGTGCATCGACGGAAGGGCACGGCCTCTTTCACTTTTTCAAAGCGGGGATGGCGACCTTAGATTTGCCACGTGTGTTTGTCATGGTGTGCCTGAAAAAAATCAAATAGCCCAAAATTTGAGAGGTAATAAAATAAGAATCACCAATTAACCAAACAGAGAGGCCGACGAATCAACATCCAAATTAAAATACGTTACTGATGATCCTCGTATGATGAACATCAAAATCCAAGGTACATAAATAGAAAATCACCTAAAATAATATGTACTAAAGCCAATCATGCAAAAACTAGTTATTAAATCTTCGAAGCATGCAAACTAATCATAAGAAGAAAAACAATAGTAAGAAGAATAATAAGAATAAGCTCATTGAATGCTAACAATAATAAAAAAATAATTAGAATAAAGGAAGACAAATGATAAAAATAATAATCAAGCTACATAAAATAACAAAGTGAATAATAATAATAAGAAAAAGAAGAAAACTACTAAAAATAAAATAAAAGAAAGACAAAATAAAATAAATCGAATAGAAGTAAAATAAAATAAAAAATAAATAGATAAAAAGGGTAAATAGGGAGGAAACCGATAGAGGAGCGATGATCAGAGTTATGAAGGGGGTGGTGGGCACGACGATCGGCGCGAAGAAGATAAGGGAAAGTAGCAAGGATGGGGAAAGGACAAAAGGATAGGGGAAGATAGACAGGGAAGGATGCGGGTGAATGAAGGGGTGATGGGTGGTGGTTTGGTTGCGTTTTATCGAAGGAAAAAGAGAGGTGGAGGGTTTTGGTGCTGTGAGGAGCGGTGGATGGTGGTGACAGAGGAAAGGAGATATGAGGGAAAGGGGAAGTGGCGTTCGAAGGTGGGGTGTGGGGGTGCGGTGAGGGACGTACGAGTGAATAGAGGTCGGCAGCGCCTAGGGGCTGTGACGAGCAGCAGCTAGGGTTTTTTTTGTTTGCAGGATTGGGAGGATGAAGACAAGAAAAAAAAATAATTTAGGGTTTTAAAGGGACATGATCGTGTTTAGGCCCGTGTTGGGCCTTGTGACAGCCCAAAATTGACCCTAGTCGGAATGTGGTTTCGGGACCACAAAACCGAGGCATAAAAATAATTTAAAATTTATTTGGATGCCTATAATATGTGTATGCTCATGTATGACATTTTTTGATGATTGATTTAGTGTTATAAAGGTGAATTTCACTAGAAAGAACTTAGTAGTGAACTTTGAAAGTACGATAGGGAAATGTGTGATGACTAATTAAAGCATGCATGCAAAACAATGGACTTGCATGTCAAATTCCCCTTTTTATAGGTGGTGGCCGGCCATGACCAAGAAATATGGGCTAAACATGTCATGAAACATGTTTTGTTGGGCATTAGGGAGAAATAATAAAATAAGAGCATGGGTAAAGAAATGAAAAAAAAAATGAGTGTGGATGCTTTCCCCTTGTGCAGTACATGAGAGAAACAAAACAAAGAAAAAAATTTTTTGTTCATCTATTTTCACTCTCCTTTTGGCCGAAAATACTAAGGATAAGGAAGGAGTTTTGCTTCATACTTGGTTTGGAAGAGGATTAGGAAGAGGTTGGCTATACTTGCATCAAGAGTAAGGTATGTTTGAGGTTGTGCCATGAGATTCATGCATGTTTTGGTTGCTAGATTGATGTTCTTGTTAGCCCATGATTCAAATCTTTGTTATGTCATGGGAATGAAATTCGCCAAAGTGAATATGGTGATAAAGCCATTGCATGCTAAGTGTGAAGCTTGATGATGATGCATGCAAAGATGGATTGTCTACTCTTGAAATTTCTTTGTAGCCATCTTGAGTAAGACTTTGAGTTTTCTTTTGTTTAACCATGATTGAAGTTGAAAGGGCATGATTGTGATGTATTCGCCATGATGCATTCATGAGCATGGTTCATGCTTCTTGCATGTTAGTTAAAATTTGTGTTTTGGATGGCTATGGACACCTTGAAATTCGGCCATGCACATATATGTATATATATGTTTGCACATGATGTTTTGGTTATGAAGTAAGTGATGAATATGTTTGTTTAAAGAAGAAAATGTTGAAGAATGTTTGTGAAATTGCAAGTACATTCGGCCTAGAATACCTATGATGTGGAAATCTTGGAATTTATTGTTGAATTGGTGCAAGTATGACTAAGTATAATCGGCCATATGAGTGCTTGATGATGTATTATAAGTATTGAGCCACAATATGTAAAGCATTAACTAGTAAAATGCATGCTGTTTTTGTGTGGTGTTAGTGTATAATTGGCCTCAAATTGGACATGTATGTTCGGCCTTAGGTAGCCGATTGATGGCCTTAGCTTTTCCTTGATGCTTGAATGAATTGTATTGAATTGCTTGATGTAGTATAAAATGTGCATGACCATTGTGTACTCAAGCTAAAGGGTGGCCATATGACCATTTAAACTCCTTGTCATATTCGGCCATAAGCTAGCATAATGAGGTGTTAATAAATTAAATTTGTTTGAATTAGCTCAAGAGCTTAGAGGGCCACAATTGGACAAGGGGAAGGAAAAAGTGATCGAATAGCCGTAAAAGCCGTTTGACAACATCCGAGGTAAGTCCTCAAGAAGTAACCCTACTTGAATTATGTGAAATGAAATATGGATGTGTAATGATTATCGATTTATGTGTGTATGAGTATTTGAATGATACCCGGGCTAAGTCCCAAAGGCGATTATGCTAGTGATTATATTTGTGTTTGAGCCTTAGTAACGAAAATGAAATATGAATGTCTAATGATTATTGATGTATGTGTGCATGAGCAATTGAATGATATCCGGCTAAGTCCAAGACGTTATTGCTGGAAATTATATCCGGTTAAGACCAAGGCAATTGTGCTAGCGGCTACATCCGGCTAAGACACAAGGCATTCGTATGAAGTCGTTCTATCCGGCTAAGACCAAGGCATTCATGCACGTGGTTATATCCGGTTGTATTCAAGAAGCTTGGGCTGGAGGTGAGTGTTGGTTGCTGTAATGAGTTCAATTGGTACGCTCGAAAAGCCCAAAGAATAAGGTATGTTTATACGTGCATTGGAAAGTCGACATGTTTGAGCAACATTCGCCGATCGACTAACAATTTCAGCTATTGAATTGGTTGATACCTTGTGAAAGTATATAATGATGAAGTGTGAAGTAAGAATGATTATGTGAATGTGTATTAATGAAATGATGCACTTGGCCATGTGAATGTATTGCTTTAATTAAAGCTGATTTTATTCCTTGAGACTTACTAAGCATAAAAATGCTTACCCGTTGCTTTGGCTCTGTTTTATAGATTGTGCTCGATAGCAATCGGATTCGGGATCATTACAGTCGAAGTCATCCACACTATCAAAGCCTCCATTTTGGTATAAATTTTTGGTTGAACTTTGAAATGGCATGTATAGGACTACCCCTTGCTGGTTTAAATATGTTGTGATGTATATGTGTACGGCCATGCGAAAATGGCTCGTAAAAGTGAAGTACGAACTTAGACTATTTGCGGTTTGTATATATATATATATGGTGTCATGATGTGATTATGGATTGGAAATGGGAATGTTGGTCACATGATCAGCCATTGGTATGGTTAAAATGATCATATGTGAACCTATGTATGGCAAGACTAGTTGGTTCATGGAGACTACAAACTAGGTAAGACCTACCTTAAAAACAGATGCTGCCAGCTGCAGTGACATGAATGTGAAAAATCACCAAAATTTGTAGGAATGGTATTAAATAGTGAATAAGCTATGTAAATGAACCTTGATGAGTCTATTTTCATATGGAAGAAACGAAACGGGTATAGGAGTTACATGTTAAGAGATATTAAAGCTATTGTGAGACAGGGCCAGAACGGTTTCTGGGTCCCCTGTTGCAACTTTAAAAATTTACTATAAATTATCCAGAAAGAATTAGGAGTCGTGCCTTATATGTACAGATTCCATTTTGAGTCTAGTTTCATTAGAAACAAACGGCACCTGTATTAAAGCCCTGTGCAGAGAGATATTCAAGTTGTAATGCGCGAAGGTCAGAGCAGTCGATCCCTATAACATGGGTGACTTTAACTAATAAACTGTACCAATTGGCCCGATCAAAAATTCTAGAAATAAGTCCATGGATGGATATATGAGTCTAAATTCAGGGAAAATTTACGAAACCAGTTTATGAGTTTTGAAACTCGAGATATGATTTTTAAGGCGACGGTGACGCAGTTTTCCAGCCTGACTGGAAATGTCAAATTGGTGGGCAAAATATGTGGACTTGGCTTGTTAACCCCTCGTGTCCGACACCGGCAATGGTCTCGAGTTCAGGGTGTTACAATTTTATTGGTATCAGAGCCACGGTTTAGTCGATTCTAGGACTACCGTGATGTGTTTGGGGTCTAGCTATACATGCCATTAAATGATGAATCGATAGTGTGGTGATTTATGACAATTTGACTTTGTGTTTGTTTATAGTAATGGATCCCGATCCCAACCGAGCGATAGCTGATGATGTGGAGAATGTGGCGCCTGCTCCCGCGCAAGGGACAGCGCCAGCGGACTCTCAACCTATGGCCAGCAATCCGAATGATGAGGCTAGGCAAGCCTTTTATAGTGTGATGAATGAATGGTTTAACCAATACATTCGAACTAACACGGCTGTTCCACAACCTCCATTCCCGACAAATGCAACCTCAAGACCTACAATACCTCCGTAACTAACCAAATAAGGTCAAGTAAGCCCCCATCGATAGGATTCAAAACATGGGGCCACTGAATTTAAAGCTATGGATGATGATGATCTTTGAGCGAGCTGAATTTTGGTTGGACAACACTATCCGGTGCTCGATGAGCTATCTTGTACACCGATGAGTGCTTAAAGTGTACCATCTCCTTGCTACGTGAGTCCGCCTACTATTGGTGGAGTACTCGACTTGTGGTGCCTAGAGAGCAAGTGACTTGGGAATTCTTTCAAACCGAGTTCAAAAAAGTATATCATCGAGATTCATCGACCAAAAGCGAAGGAATTTCTTGATCTTAAGCAAGGTTCTATGTCGCCATCGACTACGAACGAAAATTTGTAAGGCTTAGCCAGATGCGCGAGAATGCATTTCGTCCAAGCTATTATGTAAACGCCGAGGATGGGCTGAATGATGATATAAGGATGTTCGTTGGCATTCTAGAGATACGAGAGTTCGTAGTACTTGTTGAGCGAGCTTGTAAAGTCAAGAGCTTAGAAAGGAAAAACAAAAAGCTGATGTGGGAACCGGAGAATTCGAAAGAGGTCCTCGTGAAAGTCTCTTCAACAAGCATCAAGAGATTTCGAGATGATGTGAGCCGTCCAGAGGCGCCACGGGCTTTTCTAGACGAGGACGCGATCGACCTGTGACCACACGAGTCACTTCGATCGCTGATGGTGGAAATGATCGCCGAGAGAGGGCGGAGTGTCTGCATTGTGGCAAATGGCATTCGGGGAGCTGTTGGTTCTGTGATCGCTCCTACTATAAGTGCGGATCGGCCGACCACTTTATGAAGTATTGCCCGAGGATGCTTGAACAAAATGTAAGTCAAAGTGGAAACCCGGGTGCTACCACTGCTCGAGGTAGGCCACCTAGAAATGTGGGCAATGTTAGTTGCGGTCAGAGAGGATCTAGAGATGCTACCATTAGATTCGAGGCTCGGGCTCCTGCTAGGACTTATGCCATACGCGCACGCGAGGATGCTGCCTCTCCAGATGTCATTACCGGTACTTTCACTCTTTTCAATACTAATGTGATTGCTTTGATTGACCCCGGTTCTACTCATTCTTATATATGTGAAACCTTAGCATCCAAGAAGACTTTGCCTATTGAGTCATCGAGTTTGTAATTCGGTGTCAAACCCTTGGGTCATTACGTGCTTGTCAACAAAGTGTGCAAGAAAAGTCCCCTAGTGTTCCGAGGTTCTTGTTTTCCAATGGACTTGATGCTTTTGCCGCTCGATGAATTCGACGTTATTCTTGGTTTGGATTGGTTGACCATGCACGATGCGGTTGTAAATTGCAAAAGCAAGACTATCGATTTGAGGTGCGCGAATAACGAGATAATTCGGGTTGAGTCTACGGACTTAAAGGGTTGCCACCGTAATATCAGCAATGTTGGCTCGGAAATATGTAAGAAAAGGTGCGGCGTACCTTGCGTATGTGCTCGATGACAAGGAATCGAAAAGAAACCCGAATCGTCTGCGTGGTTTGTGAATACCGGATGTTTTCCCAAGAATTGCGGGTTTACCACCTGTTCGGGAAATAGAATTTGGCATCGAATTGGTACCTGGTACCACTCCAATTTCGATAGCTCCATATCGTATGGCACCAACGGAATTAAAGGAGTTGAAAGTTCAGTTGCAAGAATTGGTGGATAGAGGTTTTGCTCGCCCGAGTTGTTCGCCTTGGGGTGCGCCAGTGTTGTTTGTGAAAAAGAAGGATGGAACCATGAGGTCGTAGATCGACTATCGTCGACTTAATAAAGCGACGATAAAGAACAAATACCGCTACCACGTATCGATGACTTGTTCGATTAATCAAGGGAGCCTCAGTGTTCTCGAAAATAGATTTGAGATCGGGCTATTATCAATTGCGAATCCGAGATTCGGACGTACCCAAGACTGCCTTCAGAACGAGATATGGTCACTATGAGTTCCTAGTGATGCCGTTTGGGCTTACTAATGCCCCTGCGGTATTTATGGATTTAATGAATCAGATCTTCGACCATATTTGGATCGATTCATAGTCGTGTTCATTGATGACATCTTGGTCTATTCAAGAAATGAGACCGAACATCTTTGAACACCGAGGTTAGTGCTGCAAATTTTACGGGATAAGCAATTATATGCTAAGTTCAGCAAGTGTGAGTTCGGTTAGAGAGGTTAGCTTCTTGGATCATGTGGTATCTGATCGGTATTCGAGTCGACCGAATAAAATTTCAGCCATACTTAATTGGAAGCCTCGAGAAATATTACCGAGGTTCGAGCTTTTGGGGCTTACCGGTTATTACCGACGATTTGTAAAGGTTTCTCAACGATAGCCACGCCGATGACGGCTTACTCCAAAAGGATGTTAAGTTCGAATGGATGGAGAAATGTCGAAAAGTTTCGATCAACTAAAAACTTATTTGATGAAGCCCCAATTCTAGTGCAACCCGAATCCGCAAAGAGTTTGTCATCTATAGTGACGCCTCCCTACTTGGGTTAGGTTGTGTATTGATGCAAGAAGGTCGAGTTGTGGCCTATCGTCGAGGCAATTAAAGCCACACGAGAAAAATTATCCGACCCATGATCTCGAATTAGTCGCCATCGTATTCGCTTTAAAGATTTGGCGACATTACTTATTTGGTGAGAAGTGCCATGTGTACTCGGATCACAAAAGTCTCAAATATTTGATGACCCAAAGAGACTTAAATCTGCGACAAAGACGTTGGCTCGAATCGTTAAAGGATTATGAATCGGTCATTGACTATCACCCCGAAAGGCGAATGTGATTGCGGATGCCTTGAGTCGAATCGTTATTCACTCTACGAGCGATGAATGTGCACTTGTGCATTCGATCCGACGGTGTGTTAGTGGCTGAATTGAAAGCCAAACCATTATTGACACATCAAATTCGAGAAGCTCGTAAAGTCGACGACGAGTTGGCTACAAATGGGCTGAGTGTGTTCGAACAAGGACTCGGAGTTTCAAATCGATGATGACGATTGTTTGAGGTTCAAAAGTCGTCTATGTGTTCCAAAGAATTGAACTCATTTCGATAATTGAATGAAGCCCATTGTAGCCGAATGGCAATCCACCCGAGGAGTACGAAGATGTACAACGATTTGAAACGTCGGTTTTGGTGGCATGGTATGAAACGAGACATCTCCGACTTTGTTTGAGATGTTTAATATGTCAACAAGTGAAAGCGGAACATCAAGTGCCTTCAGGATTACTTCAGCCGATCACGATACCCGAGTGGAAATGGGATCGAGTCACCATGGACTTTGTATCCGGACTGCCATTGTCAGCGAGTAAGAAGGATGCGGTTTGGTTCGTGGTAGATAGATTGACTAAGTCGGCTCACTTTGTCCCCGTACGTACGGATTTTTCAATGGACAAACTAGCCGAATTGTACGTTTTTCAGATTGTGAGATTGCACGGGGTGCCTATTTCCATCGTGTCGGATAGAGATCCGAGATTTACCTCGCGATTTTGGAAAGAGTTGCGAAACAAGTGGGTTCCGCTAGTGAAAGTGTTATGGCTCAAACACGGGATAGAAGAAGCTACTTGGGAAACCGAGAACTCTATGAAAGAGCGATACCCAACCCTATTTACCGGTAAGATTTTCGGGGACGAAAATTTCTTAAGTGGGGGAGAGTTGTGACAGCCCAAAATTGACCCTAGTCGGAATGTGGTTTCGGGACCACAAAACCGAGGCATAAAAATAATTTAAAATTTATTTGGATGCCTATAATATGTGTATGCTCATGTATGACATTTTTTGATGATTGATTTAGTGTTATAAAGGTGAATTTCACTAGAAAGGACTTAGTAGTGAACTTTGAAAGTACGATAGGGAAATGTGTGATGACTAATTAAAGCATGCATGCAAAACAATGGACTTGCATGTCAAATTCCCCTTTTTATAGGTGGTGGCCGGCCATGACCAAGAAATATGGGCTAAACATGTCATGAAACATGTTTTGTTGGGCATTAGGGAGAAATAATAAAATAAGAGCATGGGTAAAGATATGAAAAAAAAAATGAGTGTGGATGCTTTCCCCCCCTTGTGCCGTACATGAGAGAAACAAAAACAAAAAAAAAAAATTTTTGTTCATCTATTTTCACTCTCCTTTTGGCCGAAAATACTAAGGATAAGGAAGGAGTTTTGCTTCATACTTGGTTTGGAAGAGGATTAGGAAGAGGTTGGCTATACTTGCATCAAGAGTAAGGTATGTTTGAGGTTATGCCATAAGATTCATGCATGTTTTTGGTTGCTAGATTGATGTTCTTGTTAGCCCATGATTCAAATCTTTGTTATGTCATGGGAATGAAATTCGGCCAAAGTGAATATGGTGATAAAGCCATTGCATGCTAAGTGTGAAGCTTGATGATGATGCATGCAAAGATGGATTGTCTACTCTTGAAATTTCTTTGTAGCCATCTTGAGTAAGACTTTGAGTTTTCTTTTTGTTTAACCATGAATGAAGTTGAAAGGGCATGATTGTGATGTATTCGCCATGATGCATTCATGAGCATGGTTCATGCTTCTTGCATGTTAGTTAAAATTTGTGTTTTGGATGGCTATGGACACCTTGAAATTGACCATGCACATATATGTATATATATGTTTGCACATGATGTTTTGGTTATGAAGTAAGTGATGAATATGTTTGTTTAAAGAAGAAAATGTTGAAGAATGTTTGTGAAATTGCAAGTACATTCGGCCTAGAATACCTATGATGTGGAAATCTTGGAATTTATTGTTGAATTGGTGCAAGTATGACTAAGTATAATCGGCCATATGAGTGCTTGATGATGTATTATAAGTATTGAGCCACAATATGTAAAGCATTAACTAGTAAAATGCATGCTGTTTTTGTGTGGTGTTAAGTGTATAATTGGCCTCAAATTGGACATGTATGTTCGGCCTTAGGTAGCCGATTGATGGCCTTAGCTTTTCCTTGATGCTTGAATGAATTGTATTGAATTGCTTGATGTAGTATAAAATGTGCATGACCATTGTGTACTCAAGCTAAAGGGTGGCCATATGACCATTTAAACTCCTTGTCATATTCGCCATAAGCTAGCATAATGAGGTGTTAATAAATTAAATTTGTTTGAATTAGCTCAAGAGCTTAGAGGGCCACAATTGGACAAGGGGAAGGAAAAAGTGATCGAATAGCCGTAAAAGCCGTTCGACAACATCCGAGGTAAGTCCTCAAGAAGTGACCCTACTTGAATTATGTGAAATGAAATATGGATGTGTAATGATTATCGATTTATGTGTGTATGAGTATTTGAATGATACCCGGGCTAAGTCCCGAAGGCGATTATGCTAGTGATTATATTTGTGTTTGAGCCTTAGTAACGAAAATGAAATATGAATGTCTAATGATTATTGATGTATGTGTGCATGAGCAATTGAATGATATCCGGCTAAGTCCCAAGACGTTATTGCTGGAAATTATATCCGGGTTAAGACCCGAAGGCAATTGTGCTAGCGGCTACATCCGGGCTAAGACCCAAAGGCATTCGTGCGAGTCGTTCTATCCGGGCTAAGACCCGAAGGCATTCGTGCACGTGGTTATATCCGGTTGTATTCCGAAGAAGCTTGGGCTGGAGGTGAGTGTTGGTTGCTGTAATGAATTCAATTGGTACGCTCGAAAAGCCCAAAGAATAAGGTATGTTTATCGTGCATTGGAAAGTCGACATGTTTGAGCAACATTCGCTCGATCGACTAACGAATTTCAGCTATTGAATTGGTTGATACCTTGTGAAAGTATATAATGATGAAGTGTGAAGTAAGAATGATTATGTGAATGTGTATTAATGAAATGATGCATTTGGCCATGTGAATGTATTGCTTTAATTAAAGCTGATTTTATTCCTTGAGACTTACTAAGCATAAAAATGCTTACCCGTTGCTTTGGCTCTCTGTTTTATAGATTGTGCTCGATAGCAATCGGATTCGGGATCATTAAAGTCGAAGTCATCCACACTATCAAAGCCTCCATTTTGGTATAAATTTTGGTTGAACTTTGAAATGGCATGTATAGGACTACCCCTTGCTGGTTTAAATATGTTGTGATGTATATGTGTACGGCCATGCGAAAATGGCTCGTAAAAGTGAAGTACTGAACTTAGACTATTTACGGTTTGTATATATATATATATGGTGTCATGATGTGATTATGGATTGGAAATGGGAATGTTGGTCACATGATCAGCCATTGGTATGGTTAAAATGATCATATGTGAACCTATGTATGGCAAGACTAGTTGGTTCATGGAGACTACAAACTAGGTAAGACCTACCTTAAAAGCAGATCTTTGCCAATGCAGTGACGTGAATGTGAAAAATCACCAAAATTTGTAGGAATGGTATTAAATAGTGAATAAGCTATGTAAATGAACCTTGATGAGTCTATTTTCATATGGAAGAAACGAAACGGGCATAGGAGTTACATGTTAAGAGATATTAAAGCTATTGTGAGACAGGGCGAACGGTTTCGGGTCCCCGTCGCAACTTTAAAATTTACTATCCTTATATGTACAGATTCCATTTTGAGTCTAGTTTCATGAGAAATAAACGGCACCGATATTAAAGCCCCGTGCGAGAGAGATATTCAAGTTGTAATGCGCGAAGGTCGAGCAATGATCCCTATAACATGGGTGATTTAACTAATAAACTGTACCAATTGGCCCGACCAAAATTCTATAAATAAGTCCATGGATGGATATATGAGTCTAAATTGGGAAAATTTACGAAACCAGTTTCCGAGTTTTGAAACTCGAGATATGATTTTAAAGCGACGGTGACGCAGCTTTTCCACCGACCGAAATGTCAAATTGGTGGGCAAAATATGTGGACTTGGCTTGTTAACCCCTCGTGTCCGACACCGGCAATGGTCTCGGGTTCGGGGTGTTACAGGCCTCACAGCTATGTCATACGCTCGTGTGGGGCTTCCTTAACCCGTGTGTGATTTAAAATTTAAGCCCTATATTCACACGGCCTCAGGCACGCCCGTGTCTCTAGGTCGTGTGTGTTGTTTCTTCGCTTCTCCCATGCCCATGCGTGAGGCCGTGCGAAGCACACGGTCTTACACACTCCCGTGTGATAAGCCGTGTCTCGCACACGACCTTGTCTATGATCATGTAACTCACTAAGTTGTAATTAAATTGAAAAATTCACTCCAGTATCCATACGACCTTGGACACGCCCATGTGTTTAGGCCGTGTGTGCCACATTGCTATGTCGCCAAGCCGTATAACTCACTGTTAATTACCCCATTATGCATGTAACAACCTATTTTCAGTGGAAATCAGAACAGTGGTTTTAGAACCATAAATACGATGTAGAACTATTTATTTTATTATTATTTTAATATCTGCATCATGTTAGTAATATCGTATAAAATGTTAAGAAATTTTACCGTTTGCATGCTTAATTCAATAAAATGGACTAAATTGCAAAAGGTGCAAAAGTTGAGTTTTATAAGCTAAAGGGGTTTAATAACTATGAAATTAAATAATTAAGGGTTTTAAATGGTAATATTACCACTTATAAAGTTAATGGACATTCTTGGACAAGAATTAAGTGATTTTAATGTTTTATGACAAGGGTATTTATGTAATTTAATAAATAAAATCAAAATTTAGTAAAACAAATCCACTTTTCTCTTCATTCATCTTCTTGCTAAAATTGAAAAGAGAAAATAACACCATTTTAGGGTTCTTGAGCATTCATTCAAGTCTTCTTGTGCATGTAAGTGATTTTTGATCCTGTTTTTAATAATTTCTATGTTTTTGGAGTCGTTGTATCTTAATCTAGCTAGCCCAAAGATTAATTTGTAAAATTGTTAAAGGTTTAGGGTTTTACCATGAATGTATACATGCTTTTTGTGATGTTTGATGGAAGAACATGAACCTTTGTTGTTAGATAAACAACTTTTGAAAAGTGATTTTTGTTGAAAATATCAATTAAGGATTTATTTGTAAAATGTGTAAAATTCATGGTGAAATGGTGAAATAAGGAATTCTATGAATTGCTATGGGTTTATATAGAATTCGAGTAGCTTATTTTGTGGATGAAATTGCATGAATTTCAATTTACGGGGTTAAAAACTAAATTGTAAAAAAGTTAAAATGTTAGGGGTAAAATTATAATTTTGCATAAATATGACTTATGGATTGAAATGAATAATTGATATTGATTGAAACACTTAATTGAGTATAATTATGTATTTAGATCAAGATAAACCTCAATCAAATTTAAATTGAGGAAAGGCAAAGGTCACAGATTAACCGATTGTACTCTTACGCACTAGTTGTCAATGTAAGTTCATAGTATTTAAATGTATAATTGAATTACCATATGTATTTTTATCTTATTAACTAATTAACTATTATGTAAACTATACCTTGATTGCACATATGTGCCACTATTTGTACTTCAGTACCCCTGATTGCACATACGTGCCCCTGTTTGTACTTCGGTACCCCTGATTGCACTTATGTGCCCCTGTTTACATTATGGTAATTTCAGTCAAGAAAATAAGAGTTTCATTTATTTGATGCTAAGTTAATTGATTTTCTATGTTCTTACTAAGCTCTGTAAGCTTATACACTTTTGTGTATCATTATGTAGATCTTATTTGCTGACCTTTGGACGAATCGAATCTTTGGCTCACACTATCTATCGTTGTTGGTAGCTCTTGAACTCTTAAGGTTGTGGCATATATATGCGGCTATATATATATGTTTATAGTTTGTTTTTGTATAATATGGTGAATTACTAAATTAGGTGATTAGGTACTTTTCTAAGTTGTGAATATAAATCTTTTGGTGCAATAGTGTTATGGAAGTAAACACTTATGGATTGTTTTTGGATTTGTTGATGAATTAAGTTGTTATGTTTAGTTTATAAATATGCTATATGGGTTGGTGTGCTTTTTTCATTTTGATGCTTTAAGGGTTGGTATAATTATGACCAATTTGGTATGTTTGAATTGTGGTTAATTATGAAATGTTTAGGTATGTTTTTATGTTTGTGATTGAGGTGCCTCTATGACATATTGGTTGTATGGATTACTAGTTTATTGTATAGATCTTTTTAAGTAGGTTTTGAACATATTTATGGGTTTTGAGCATGTGTGAAAAAATGCCTAAATTTATGCTTGTGAAAGGTGAAAGAAATGGCTTGATTTTAGCCATTTTCTTGTCCACACAACCAAAGATATGGGCATGTGTCTCAGCCGTGTGTGACACAGCTGTGTGCCCCCTATAGGTTTCAAAGGGTAGCAAGTCAAGCTATTACATGACCTAGCACATGGCCCGGCACATAGGCGTGTGAGGCCATTTTGGAAGTTACACGGCTTGGCACATGGGCACAAACACAGGTTGGAACACGACCGTGTGTCCCTACTTTGAATGTCCACATGGCCTGAGACACGGGCATATGTCTCAACTATGTGAGTAACAATGCCGTGTGACCCCTACAGTATGAAATTTTCTAACTTTTTCCTTATTGATTCAAACGTTCTCGATTTGGTCCCGAATCATTCCTAAAGTGTTTTTTTGTCGCCTCGAGGGCTCAAATAAGGGACAATATGCATATGTTTGAATGGAATACGATGTGATTCTTGAAATGTTTCAAAATGAATGTTTAAGTTTTAAATTTTTCGATAATGCTCTGTAACCCTATACTGGCGACGGATATGGGCGTGTCCCAGGCCATGTGGTTAAAAAACATTTTTTTAAAAATTTAACTATTTATTTAATTTAATTAAAATTTTAAATTAACATGCAATTAAAAGAATAAAAAAAATTTAAACACTTGGGTTGCCTCCCAAAAAGCGCTTATTTAGAGTCTAAGCTCGACTTACCTTGTACGTGCATGGTTACGGTGATTCTCGAAGCCAAAACTCCTCTTTCTCATTATCAAATTTAATACCAAGATAAGGTTTGAGTCGAGTACTATTTACCTTAAATGTGTCGAACTCGGAATATGTTACCTCGACTGTACCATATGGAAAGACATTTAGTACTGTAAATGGGTTCAATTCGCTTGACTCAAGCTCTGAAGAGAAAATTCATGGATCCGATTTGTCTACTAGTACTTTGTCCCTGACCTTAAAATGATTTGTTCTTATCACATGCTCATCATGGTGTCGCTTTGGCTCTTTATTGTGTTTTTTCGGTTTCTCCTTAGCATGTATTCGCCATTCACCTAGTTCGTCGAGTTGTACCATTCACTCTTCATATGTTGCTCGGTGTCTGTCACTTGGACTGAAACATGGCTCCAACATGTTTTCATGAGGGATTTATTGCAAAGAACATTGAGCCACATGGTTACTAATATTAACATAACATTTAAACTCATCTCACTCATTATAGACTCTCAGAGAATCACGTGCTTGAAGAGTAATCTTTTCATCACCTACACGAAGCACAAGTTCACCCATACCAACATCGATAATATTCTTAGCAGTGGCTAAAAAGGGTTGACCTAAGATCAAAAGTACCTCACTATCCTCATCCATGTCTAACACAACAAAGTCATCGGGGAATATGAATTTATCGATTTTCACGAGTACATCCTCAATAATACCCCTAAGATATATAATAGTTCTATTTTCTAATTGAATACTTATCCTAGTGTGTTTGGGTTCTCCAAGACCAAGTTGTTTAAACATTTTATAAGGCATGGCATTAATACTAGCCCCTAATCAGCCAAAGCATTTTGAATATTTGAACTACCAATGAGACAAGGAATAGTAAAACTCCCTGGATCTTTTAGTTTGTTGGGTAGTTTATTTTGTAAGATGGCTAAGAAAACTGCATTGAGCTCCACAGTAGACGATTCATCTATCTACCTCTTATTTGTTAACAGCTCCTTTAATAATTTGACATAATTTGGCATATGCGAAAGAGCTTCAACAAATGGTAAGTTAATGTGCAACTTTTTAAGAGCTTAAGAAATTTACCAAATTGTTTATTTGTGTGGTCTTTTTACACCTCGTTTGGATATGGCACTCAAGGTTTCTATTATCTAACAATCGAATTTTGTTCTTTCTTAGCTTCCACAACCTCATGATTGTTCACCACATTTTCTTGTGTCGGTTCTTGTTCAAGTTCAACTAACCCTTCCACTTCTCAAACAGTTATTGTGTGAAGCTACTCCCTTGGGTTAGGTTTAGTATTGCTAGGCAAACTAACTTGTGGTCTTTCCAAAATTAATTTAGCAAGCTATCCTATTTGATTTTCAGGTCCTTTAATTTAGCATGCCGACAAATTGGGAAGATTGGTTTAAACTAAAATTACTAAATTAATTTAACTAAAGTACTCAACAGAGAATAAGTCAAGAAAATAATTGAATATTAATCAATAAGAGAAACAATACACAAGAAAGAATCCACCTAGACTTTATCTATTGTTATGAATCTAAATTAAACGAATTATTCACTTGGTATCTTGATCTGTACAAATCACTAAACTATGCTAATATCTCTTTCGAGAATAAGAGAATCTAACTCTAGGTTGATTAACAAAAATTTCTTCCTAATTAAAACACCTATTGTCGCATTAACTCGATCTATGGATTCCCCTCTAAGATTTGACTCTAATCCGGTAGATTTATGTCGTCCTATTTCTAGGATTGCATGCAACTCCACTCAATTATGCTAGACCTACTCTTAAACAAGGACTTTTCCTCCTCCTATTTAAGCAAATTAAACATTAATTAATATCCCGCAAATATTAAAACAAGAGATAAACATACATAACTGAGAACAAGAATAAAGTATTTATCACATAAAATAGAAATCAAATAATAGAATACATCATAGGGTTCATCTTCCCTAGGTATCTAGGGAATTAGTTCATAAATGCAAATAAAAACATCTTAAAGACAGAATATCCACTGGAAATAAAAAAAACTCATAAAAACTTCAAAAAGAAATTAAAAGGAGGTCTTCAATCTTGATGGAATTCTTCTTTAGAGTTCTCTCCAATGGTGTTCTTCGAGTTTTTTTCTTCAATATTCTCCGATGGCTCCCTATTCTCTTCGTTTATTTGGTATTTATAGACTTTAGAATGCTTAGAAAACCTAAAAATTACGTTTTTATGCGTGTTTGGGATACGAGTCGTGAAATCGGCATTGTCTGGCACGTGGTCGTGTGTCCAGCCCGTGTGGCTCACACGACCGTGTGGGAAGGATCAGCCCGTGTGGCTACTGAAATCTACTGTATTTTTTTGGCTTTGGCTCGATTTTAGCTCCTTTCACTCCCAAATGCTCTCCTAAGTATAGAAACATGAATTTAAAGGATTGAGAGCATAAAATTCACCAATTTGCATAAATACTCATCCAAATATGCATTAAGAATGAGACTGAAATATATTACTTTTATCACTTATCAGACATCGGCGATGGCTGACTACATAGTGGACTAAAGGCGGTGACTAGGGCAAATGGAGGAGGAAGAAGAGGAGTAAATTTTTAAAAATATAAAATATAAAAGGAAAGGGGAAATTTTCTATTCAGTCTCTATAACTTTTTTTGTAAACTATTTTCTAGCTTTTCCTTTTACATATTTTAACCTTTTTAGAATGCATCCTACATGAATGACACTAATAATATCTTATATATATATATAACACCTATGTCATGAATAAATTAATCTATCATTATAGATGCTTCTATACCAACACTAATACTATATGTTGTTATAGGCTCATCACATATTGATGAATAAGTAATCTGTTAGTATAGACCTACTCACACTTACGAAATTGGGTTGACAATAAAAGTAAGCATTTGCATATGGAAAATTATTTATAGCATATTCATCTTTAATTATGCTTTCATTGCAATTTCATTTCATGTATGGAAATAAGAAATAGGGTTTAGTGTTTAAGGTTTGGGTTTGGGTTTGGGTTTGGGGTTTAGGGTTTATAGTTTGTGGTTTGTAGTTCAAGTTATGATTCTTATTTATGGTTTAGGACCAACGTATGTGATTCAAGTTTTTGGGTTTCTAGTTTGGGATTTTGAGGTATTAAGTATCGAGGTTTAATGCTTTAATGTTTTAGATCATCATTTTAGGTTTAATCAATTTGAGTTTTTATGGTTTGTAGTTTAGGGTTTAGGGTTTAATGGTCAAATATCAAATGTCAAGGGTCAAGGAAACAAGGTCATGGGTCAGATCTTAGAGGTTAGGAGACAAAGTTTAGGTTTCAATGTTGAAGTTTCATAGTTATGGGTTAACAATAAATGATAATTATAATAATTCAACAAAAAATTTGGAAAATTTAATTTAGTATGATGTTTAACTTAATAAAACATAATTTGACCAAGAATAATATTAAAACAAAATGAAATAAAAATATTCTATATTTAAGAAATTTCATTACTTTTTGGCTCAATTTAAAACATGAATCCTATGTGCTCTTTAAAAAATTTGGTGGATTTAAGAATATTAATTTAAAGTTCAAATGTAATTCTAAAATAAGAAACTTTTGTTTCATCAAAAAAAGTAACCAAAAGCCTAAGATTTTGGGGCTTAATCCATTGAAAATCGTCACAACTTACCCAATATTTTTTTGCTTTCTATTTCAAGTCAACAACTTTGGGAGCCTAGTTTTTTTAGCACAAAACTCATTTTGGCTAGAAAACCTATCCAATGAAAAGATAGCATTCCACACAATAGAAATAACCTAAAGCTCAACTAGAATGAGCAACAATGGAAGGTTTTAGAAAGCCTTTAGTTTGGGGTTCCACCTTAGATTTAATGTTTTAGATTAAAGTTTTAACTTTAATTTTAGTTCGGGGTTTCAGTTTTGGATTAGTTTAAGGGTTTTGATTTCAAGCTATTTCGGTTGTGCTGTAACTTTCTGAGTAACTAAACAAATGTTGTAATTCTACAATTTTATAATATATATAAATATAAAAATTCAACAAAAATTCTCAAAATTAATTTAATATGATGTTAACCATAATAAACGTAATTTGGAAACAATAATATTAAAAGGAAATAAAATCGAAAATTTTGTACTCTATATTTTAGAATCTCTATGACTTTTGGTTCATTTTAAGTTATCAAAACTTTATACTCTTCCAAAAATTTGGTGGTTTTAATAATAATAATAATTTAGAGTTAAAATGTAATTCTAAAATAATATATTTTGTTTGATAAAAAAAGGTAACCAAAAGCCTATGATTCGAGGCCTAAAACATTGAAAATCGTCACAACTTGTCCAGAATTTCAAATTTTTCTGTTTCAAGTAAAGGCTACTTTGGAAGCTTGGTTCTTTTAACACAAAACATATTTTGGCTTGCAAAACATACTAATAGAAAGATCACATTTCATATAATAGAAATCATTTCACATTTAACTAGAATGAACAACAATATAAGGTTTTAGAATGCCTTAAATTTAGTTACCCAAATCTATTGAAAGCCTTAAATTTGAGATTTCGACTTATGTTTCAATTTAAGGTTGGGGGTTTAGATTTAGTTCTGATTTGGGGATTCGATTTCAAATTTGGTTTGCGGTTTCATTTCAAAGACCTTTCGGTTGTTTGGTATCCTCTGATGTAACTAAACAAGTATGTCAATTCTATAAGTTTGTAATATATAAAAATATATAAATTCAACAAAAAAATTTAAAAACTACTTTCACATGATGTTTATCTTAATAAACAAAATTTAGCAAACAACAATATTAAAATGAAATAAAATAAAAAAATTTTGTATTCTATATTTTAGTATCTCCATGACTTTTTGGTTCATTTTAAGTTATCAAAACTCTATACTCTTTCAAATATTTGGTGGTTTTAATAGTATTGATTTAGATTTGGAATGTAATTCTAAAACAAGACATTTTGTTTGATAAAAAAAGTAACCAAATGCCTAAATTTCGAGGCTTAAAATATTGAAAATCATCATAACTTGCCCATAATTTCAAAGTTTTCTATTTTAAGTAGGCTACTTTGGGAGCTTGGTTCTTTTAACACATAACACAATTTGGCAAGGAAAACATACCAATAAAAAGATCGCATTTCATACACTAGAAATCATCTCACGTCGACTAGAATGAGTGACAATAGAATGTTTTAGAAAGCTTGAAATTTAGTTACCCAAATCTGTTGAAAGCTTCAATTTGGGATTTTGACTTTGGTTTAAACTTAGTGTCTAGTTTGGGGTTCTAGATTTGTCTACGATTTGGGTTGACTAGAATGAGCAACAATGAATGTTTTAGAAAGCTTGAAATTTAGTTACCCAAATCTATTGAAAGTTTCAATTTGGGATTTTGACTTAGGTCTAAATTTAGGGTCTAGTTTGGGGTTTTAGATTCGTCTAAGATTTGGTGATTTGATTTCATTTTTGGTTTAGGGCTCGATTAGAAGGCGTTTCGGTTGTTCAATAACCTCTTGAGTAATTGAACAAGTATGGTAATTCTATAAGTCTGTAATATATATAAATATATAAATTGAACAAAAAGATTTCAAATTTAATTTAATATAATGTTTACCTTAATAAAAAATAATTTGATCAACAACAATAATAATATGGAATAAAATCTAAGAATTTTATATTATATATTTCGAACCTTAATGACTTTTTGGCTCATTATAAGTTATCAAAACTCTATGCTCTTTCAAAATTTGGTGATTTTAATAATATTAATTTAGAGCTGGAACGTAATTCTAAAACAAGAAATTTTGTTTAATCAAAAAGAGTAACCAAAAACCTAATATTCGGGGCTTAATACATTGAGAATGGTCACAACTTGCCTAAAATTTCAAATTTTCTGTTTCAAGTAGGCCACTTTGAGAGCTTGGTTAGACACGACACAATTAGGCTTGGAAAACATATTAATGGAACAATCATATTCCATATAGTAGAAACCATCTCACGTTCGACTAGAATGAGCAACAATAAAAGGTTTTTGAAATCCTTCAATTTGGGATTTCGATTTAGGTTTTAATTTAGGGTTTGATTTGGGGTTTTAGATTCATTTTTTATTTGAGGTTTCGATTTGAAGGCGTTTCAATTGTTCGGTAACCTCTCAGGTAACTGAGTTAGTATGATAATTCTTTAAGTTTGTAATATATATAAATATATAAATTCAATAAAAAAATTCAAAATTAATTTAATATGTTAACCTAAATAAAAAAATTGACCAACAATAATAAAATCTAAAATTTTAGATTCTATATTTCAGAACCTCAATTACTTTTTACCTCATTTTAAGTCATCAAAACTCTATACTCTTTAAAAAATTTGGTGGTTTTAATAATATTAATTCAGAGTTGAAATTTAATTCTAAAATAAGAAATTTTGTTTGATCAAAAAGAGTAACCAAAAGCCTAAGATTCGGGGCTTAAAACATTCAAAATCGTCACAACTTGCTCAAAATTTCAAAGTTTTCTATTTCAAGTAGGCTATTTTGGGAGCTTGGTTCTTTTAAGACATAACATAATTTGTCTTGGAAAACATACTAATGGAAAGATCGCATTTAACACAATATAAATCATCTCACATTCGATTAAAGTGAAAAACAATAGAAGGTTTTTTAAAGCTTTAAATTTAGTTACCCAAATCTATTGAAAGCCTTAAATTTGAGATTTTGGTATAAGTTTCAATTTAGGGTTTTAGATTTGGTTTCAATTTGGGGATTCAATTTTAATTTTGGTTTGTGGTTTCGATCCAAAGCTCTTTTGGTTGTTCAGTAACCTTCGGAGAAACTAAAAAGGTGTGGCAATTCTATAAGTTTGTAATATATACAAATATATAAATTCAACAAAAAAAATTTAAACTTTATTTTAATATAATGTTTACGTTAATAAAAAATAATTTGACCAACACCAATAATAATATGGAATAAAATCTAAAGTTTTCATATCATATATTTCAGAACCTCAATGACTTTTTCGCTCATTTTAAGTTATCAAAACTCTATGCTCTTTCAAAAATTTGGTGGTTTTAATAATATTAATTTAGAGCTGGAATGTAATTCTAAACAAGAAATTCTGTTTGATAAAAAAGAGTAATCGAAAGCCTACCATTCGGGGCTTAAAACATTCAAAATCGTCACAACATGCTCAAAATTTCAAAGTTTTCTATTTCAAGTAGGTTACTTTGGGAGCTTGGTTCTTTTAAGACACAACACAATTTGGCTTGAAAAACATACCAATGGAAAGATCGTATTTCATACAATACAAATCATCTTACTTTCAATAATGAGAAAAAATAAAGATTTCTGAAAGCCTTAAATTTAATTACCCAAATCTATTGATAGCCTTAAATTTGGGATTTCGACATAGGTTTCAATTTTGGTTTTTCGTTTGGGTTTTAGATTAGGTTTCAATTTGGGGATTCAAGTTCAATTTTGGTTTGTGGTTTCAATTTGAAGCCCTTTTGGTTATTCGGTAACCTCCGGAGTAACTAAACAAGTGTGGCAATTCTATAAGTTTGTAATATATATAAATATAAATATTCAACAAAAAATTTAACAAAATTAATTTAATATTAAAATTAAATCAAATCAATTTTTTTTTTCAATTCTATATTTCAGAATCTCCATGACTTTTTGGCTCATTTTAAGTTATCAAAACTCTATACTCTTTCAAAAATTTGGTTGTTTTAATAATATTAACTTAGAGTTCAAATGTAATTCTAAAACAATAAATTTTTTATCAAACAACATAACCAAAAACCTAAGATTCAAGGCTTAAAACTTAGAAAATCGTAACTTGCCCAGAATTTCAAAGTTTTTTGTTTCAAGTAGGCTACTTTGGGAGCTTGGTTCTCTTAATACAAAACACATTTTAACATGGAAAACATAGAAATGAAAAGATGACATTTTTTACAATAGAAATAACCTTACGTTCGACTAGAATGAGCAACAATAGAAGGAATTAAAAAGCTTTAAATTTGAGATTTTGACTTAAGTTTCAGTTTACGATTTTGGTTTTGGTTTTATATTTGGTTTCAATTTGGGGTGTAGGTTTATGTTTTAGTCTTGGATTTTGATTCAAAAGTCTTTTAGTTGTTCTGTAACCTCGCAACTAAACAATTATTATAATGATATAAGTTTGTAATATACTTTAATATATAAGTTCAACAAAAATTTTAAAAATTAATTTAATATTATATTTACATGAATAAAACATAATTTCGCCAACAATATCATTAAAATGAAATAAAATAAAAAATTTATATTCTATATTTCCAAATCTTATTGACTTTTTGGCTCATTTTAAGTTACCAAAACTTTATACTCTTTCAAAAATTTGGTGGTTTTAATAATATTAATTTAGAGTTGAAATGTAATTTTAAAATAAGAAAATTTTTCTTTAATCCAAAAGAGTAACCAAATGCCCAAAATTTGGGGCTTAAAAAATTGAAAATCGCCAAAACTTGCCTAGAATTTCAAAGTTTTTTGTTTCAAGTATGCTACTTTCGATGCTAGGTTCTTTTAACACAAAACTTATTTTGGATTGCAAAACATAACAATGGAAAGATCGTATTTCATACAATAGAAATCATCTCACGTTCAACTAGAATGACCAACAATAAAAGGTTTTAGAAAGACTTAAATTTAGTTACCCAAACCTGTTGAAAGCCTTCAATTTGAGATTTTAACTTATATTTCAATTTAGGGTTTGGTTTGGAGTTTTATATTTGGTTTCAATTTGGGGGATTCAATTTTAAGTTTGATATGTGGTTTTGATTCAAAGGGCTTTCGGTTGTTCGGTAACCTCCGAAGTAACTAAACAAGTGTGGAAAATCTATAAGTTTGTAATATATAAATATATAAATTTAACAAAAAAATTAAAAATTAATTTAGTATGATGTTTATATTAATAAAACATAATTTGGCCAACAATGTTATTAAAATGAAATAATATAAAAAAATTGTATTCTATATTTCGAATTTCATTGACTTTTTGGCTCATTTTAAGTTATCAAAACTTTATGCTCTTTCAAAAATTAGGTTGTTTTAATAATATTAATTTAGAGTTGAAATGTAATTATAAAACAAATAATTTTTTATCAAACAGAGTAACCAAAAGCCTAATATTTGGTGCTTAAAACTTTAAAAATCAGCACAACTTGCCCAGAATTCAAAGTTTTCTATTTCAATTAGGCTACTTAGGGAGCATGGTTCTTTTAACACAAAACTCATTTTGTCTAGGAAAACATGCCAATGAAAAGATCGCATTTCATACAATAGAAATAATCTCATGTTCGACTAGAATGAGCAACAATAAAAGGTTTTAGAAAGCTTTAAATTTATTTACCAAAATCTATTGAAAGCCTTAAATTTGAGATTTTGACTTAGGTTTCAATTTAGGGTTTTTGTTTGGGGTTTTAGATTCGATTTTAATCTGGTGATTCAATTTTAGTTTTGGTTTGGGCTTTCAATTTGAAGGCGTTTGGTTTTTCGGTAACCTCTTGAGTAACTAAACAAGGGTTGTAATTCTATAAGTTTGTAATCTACATAAATATATAAATTCAACAAAATATTTAAAAATTTATTTAATATGATGTTTACATTAATAAAACTGTTGGTTTTTGCAAAGAACTAACAGAAGTATAGAAAAAATAGAACGAAAGGGATGATTAAATTCATTAACCAAGAAGTCATTATATACATGTATCAAGTAACAACCTCAACCAAAATTTAAATTCCTACTGCTACTAACAAGCTAACAAAAAAGACTTAGTCAAATCTCCCTTGGACTTAGTCTTATTCTTAAAAAACATTTGCAGCCCTTGAGACACTAACATTCTCCTCTTGACTCAAGTGCTGTAGACATGAAGTTTATTCT
The DNA here is from genome assembly GCF_025698485.1 of Gossypium arboreum. Taxonomy (NCBI): domain Eukaryota; kingdom Viridiplantae; phylum Streptophyta; class Magnoliopsida; order Malvales; family Malvaceae; genus Gossypium; species Gossypium arboreum. The sequence continues at coordinate 76,802,101 of NC_069073.1, read as the reverse complement.
GAAGAAACTCAAATCAACTAACATAAAAATTTGGTAAAAATATTTTTCATTCGTTCTCTATGAATTCCTTCTAGACTAGTGCAACTTCAAGAGTTGCCTCCAATTGCTTCCTGACCTGCTGTTCCATATTTAGATCATCTAAATCAAAATTCTACAATTTAAAATCATCACAAACTACTCCACAAAAATTAAGAGAGTGACCAGAGTGTCGCCCCTCCTCCAAGGTCTTGTATTTTCACTATACTTGTGATTAACACCATTTATGATTTGATTAACAGATCTTCTTGTAACAGCCCAATTTTGGGCCTAGTAGGAACAGTGGTTTCTGAACCACTATTCCGAGGCCAAAGAAATTATTTTTAATGATATTTTATTTGTTATAGCATGATCATATGAGTGCATGAAAATTTTGGTGAAATAATTTTAGCGATTTCATGCTTAATTATGAAAAAGGACTAAATCGTGTAAAGGGCAAAAGTTTTGTTTTTCTAGCTAAAGGTGTCAAATAGCTATAGAACATTAAATTAGGGTCTTTATTGAGTAAATAGACCATAAATATGGTAGTGGCTGATCAAGGAGACAAAAAAAGGTTGAAAAGTCAAAGTTGGTGTGGATTAGGTGACTTTTTTGGTAATAAAATAAAACAAAAAGAAAAAATTGTTGTCATCTTTTCATCTTCCTTCTTCCCTACTAAAAATTCCAGAAAATAGAGGGTTTTGAAAGCTCAAAAATTTCAGCAACTTATATCCCTTGTAACACCTCTTACCCATGTCCGACGCCGGAACAAGGCACGAGACATTATCGGACTTAAACATACACATTCATGCAAAAACAGGGCCATAAAATCTCTTTTAATTCAAAACCTTTCAAACACATGCATGTCATCCATTACTTTGGTCTACGAAGCCCAAAACATTCATCGAGATTGATTCGGGACTAAACTGAGAAGTTTGAAAAGTTTCAGGAAAACTTAGGAAATTTTCCCATGAAACAGGGTCACACGCCCGTGTGGATATAGGGACACACCCGCGTCCTCAGACCGTGTAACTCTCTATTTATGATGTTAGAATGTACATTGAACCACACGGTCGGGTCATACGCTCGTGTCTCTAGGCCGTGTCCCCTACACTATTGAGACACACAACCGTGTCTCAGCCTGTGTGGCCAACACTTAGGCTATTTTCCAAGCCTTCATGTTATCCATGATCTCTCACAACCTTATGCACATCAAAATCGCATATCATGGCATCATTTTAGTGACTAAAAACTCTTTATTAAGATATATCCTTAACATTAACAAGTCCTCTTACAAGTAATGCATCTACTCATGCAATTCCAAGTCTAGATTCCTTACTTCACATTCATAAGACTGGTCATTTTGATGACCATTTTTACCATTATATTATGGTTACCAACTTATCCATCAAGCACTCATGTTCAATCATTATCACGTTGTGTATATAACATGCAATTACTACATGGCTATGACCACCTCAATTGGTCATAGAGCATACATCCAACACACATGTCATATTACTAACCATACATGGAAAACAAACATAATCACATTATAAACATTAGACATGACATGAATAGCTAGGCTTACAAGCCATAATCAATATGAGCCACATCTCATGGCCATATGCATATAACTCAATATAAGCCAACACATTTGGCCAAAGCAAAATAATGCATGTCAATCAACTAGATCACTAGACATGCCACTCACTTGAAAATTTCTAATAAATACTTCATTTTTTTCCAAAGGTAGCGACTTGATAGTGTGATGCTGCCTCTGACGATCTCCAGCTTTGAGCTAACCTGAAAACTTTAAAAGAAAGGAAAGGAAAGGAGTAAGCGTTATAGCTTAGTAAGACTGTATGAAAATAATAAGTAACTTATCAACTTGCTTCTTATGGTAATACAACCCTATTTGCATTTTTACTCATATTCTAGTTAAGTTATTTTCTCGAGTCATAGTCACTAAATTATTTATATCTTGAGATACGGAACTCCAAATTTAGTTATGCTAATTTCCCTGAAAATAGACTCACATATCTTCTTACCATAAAATTTTCAGAATTTTTGGTTTGGTCAATTAGTACAGTTTATTTCTTAAAGTTACCCTTTTTCGTTGTCTAATAGTTCTGACCCCTCTTCACTAAAAATTAATTATCTCATAATACGGGACTTAGATGATGTCCCTATCTATTTCTCTTGAAAATAGACTAATTAATAATTCTAATCATATAAATTATAACTCATAACTATTTTTTTACAATTTTCAATGATTTTATAAAATCAGAATAGGGATTTCGAAGTCATTCTGACTTTGCCTCACAACAATTTAAATATTCATAATATGAAACTCTTTTGCCTACACCGTTTCTTCTATGTGAAATTAGACTCATTAGGATTTAATTTCATATTTTATTTAGCCTCTAACTCAATTTCCACAATTTTTGGTGGATTTTCAAAGTCGGACTATAGCTGCTGTCCAAAACTATTTTAGTGTAAATTAATGATACTAAGTTTATCACACCATATTAATTCACTTTTACCACAATGGTAAGGTTACATATTCATACATCATAAGTATAGACCTATAATCACAAGGCCATCACAAATCATTCTCATAAGCATGAATTGCCTATTTACATCTTCACTAAAGGTGCCTCATAAACTGAAATCATTTCTCATGAGCTTGGCATACATACCTGTGTTACTCAACATGCTCATTTTCATTTCTTACTAATCATATAACATGAATTGAATTCATATCTCATCAATTTCATGTAAGTACCTGTACCACTCACAATATGGTCATAACCTTTCTCGTTTAGCTTAAACCATAACTCTCACCGTTAAACCATTCGGAAAGCTATCGGATATTCACTAAGCCTCAAACTTAGGGTATAATATCAATGCCATGTCCCAGACATGGTCTTACACTGGCTCATCCATCAAGTTGATGCCATGTCCCAGACATGGTCTTACACTGACACATCTCGTAGCTGATGCATGTCCCAGACATGTCTTACAGTGGCTTACATCTCAAGGCCGATGCATGTCCCAAACATGTCTTACACTAGCACTCGTCTCAATGCCGATGCCATGTCTCAGCCATGGTCTTACACTAGCTCACAATAACCCATTTGTCATGGCATGAATATCTATTTTATTCCCTATGGTTCAAAACGGAATTCTACTATCTCAATTATCATTATGCATTCTCATTTCCACAATCAAACATTTCATGCTATATCAATTCAGCACATAATAATAACAATGTAGTTGTATTATTTACATACAACTTACTCGTTTCAATGGAATATCATATTCCATCAAATCTCCAAGCATTCAATCAACACATAAATGTCATTTACATCTGACATCACTTTCTCCTATACAATATCATCAACATAAACTTTAATACAATCATGACAAGATAGATTTTCAAGTATAATAACAATAGCATAAATATCATGCTCATTTAATCACACGGACTTACCTCAAATGAAATTTTAGCTAATTATTCTCTTTTTGTCTTTAACCACATACTTTCTTGATTTAAGCCCAAATATCAATTTTCTTGATCTAAAATGATGAAATTCTCTCATTTAATTAATGTACTAATCATTTCAAACCTAAAACATATTTTGGAAAAATTCACATTTTTGCCCCTAAACTTTTGCATAATTATGAATTTACCCCAAGGCTCGAAAATTGAAATTTATTAGATTTCTATAAGATTTAAGACATGCTGAACATTTTTATCTTCTATGGAAACCTCAAATTCTCACTATTTCATGCTTTTATAAACATTAACAACTTTTACTAATTAACCTGTTTTAACCATTTTCAACGAAAATCACTTAACAAAAATCATTCTCCTAACCTCAAGCATCCTTATTCTACCATTAAACATCAAAATGCACAATTATCTAGCATGGGTCAAATTTTTTAAACTTCATTTTTCATTCAAATAAATGGTAGAAATAGAAAGGTTAAGCCTTTAGGATCTCAAAAATACGAGGAACATTAAAAACGAGGCTCAAATACACATACAATTGAGCTTTGAAAAGCTTGAAACCCTAGCCATGGAGTCATGTAAATTTCAGCAGCCATAGGAAGAAGATGAGAAGATTTTTGGGCTTTTATTTTGTCTTTTATGCCTTAAAACACCCAAATGACCAAAATGCCCTTTTTGCTAACCCTTCAATTTACCCTTCCATGTCTAGTTTTGTCCATACCAAAATATGATGGTCTATTAGAAATTTAAAGACCTCTAGTTTAAACCCTCATTTCAAACAAGTACTTATATTCTAGAACTCATATTTTGCAATTAATGTTATTTAATCCCAATAATAAAATTGGGCACTTTATCAATAAAATTTACTTAACAAAATTAGCACACAATCACTCAAACATATCATGGACTCTAAAATAGTCATAAAATAAATATTTATACTTTGAATTTTTGGTCTCGTAACCACTGTTCCGACTAAGCCTTATTTTAGGCTGTTACATCCCTTACAATTAAGTGATTCAGATTTTTTGATAAATTTTGTACTTTTGAAACCCTTGTAACATGAACTAGCTAATGGAGGGACTATTTTGTGAAATGGTTGATAGTCTAGTGATTTTCCATGAAAGGATTTATGTTGTTTGCTGAATTTTTATGGAAGAAAATGAGTCTTGGTTGTATAATAAACAACTTCTGTGAAAGGATTTTCATGGAAAACACCTAAAAGGGCCATTTTGTAAAAGTTGTAAAATAGGTTGTAATTGTGTGAAATAGTGGAAATTTGGGGTTGTCATAAGAGTAATAATTGGTCAATTAGGCTTGGCTAATAAGGAAATTCGATAAAAATCGATTTTTGGGCCTAAGGGTAAAATGGTCATTTTGTGAAAGTCTAAGGGCAAAATGGTCATTTTGCCAAAAATGTGAATTTTGATTGTCCTAATTTATTTAGTGATTGAATGAGTGAATATAATCATGTTAGATCAAGAAAATAGAGATTTGGGCTTAAATCGAGAAAGTGCATGGTTAAAGATAAAAAGAGAAGAATTAGCTGAAATTGCATTTGAGGTAAGTCCGTGTGATTAAATGAGAATGATATTTATGGCATTGTTATTATACTTGAAAATATATCTTGCGATGATTGTGTTAAAGTTTATGTTGATGATATTGTATATGAGAAAGTGATGTCAAATGTAAATAACATTTACGTGTTGATTGAAAGCTTGGAGATTTGATGGAATATGATATTCCATTGAAACGAGTAAGTTGTATGTAAATAATACAACTACATTGTTATTATATGTGTTTAAATTGATATAACATGAATTGCTTGGTTGTGGAAATGATTATGTATGATGAATATTGATATAGTAGAATTCCCGTTTGAACCTTAAGAAATAATTCGGATATTCATGCCATGAAATTCGGGTTATTTTTGTGCCAGTGTAAGACATGTCTAGGACATGTCTAGGACATGCATCGGCCACGTTATCAGAGCCAGTGTAAGACCATGTCTGGGACATGGCATCGGCATTGAGACGAGAGCTAGTATAAGACCATGTCTGGGACATGGCATCGGCACGGATATGTGAGAGCTAGTGTAAGACCATGTCTGGGACATGGCGTCGGCCTCGATTTTGATAGTCAGTGTAAGACCATGTCTGGGACATGGCATCAGCATTATACCCTATGTTTGAGGCTTAGTGAATATCCGATAGCTTTCCGAATGGTTCAACGGGGAGAGTTACGGTTTAAGCTAAATGAGAAAAGTTTTGACCATATTGTGAGTGGTACAGGTACTTACATGAAATTGATGAGCTGTGAATTCAATTCATGTTATATGATTAGTAAGGAATGGATATGAGCATGTTGAGTAACACAGGTATGTATGCCAAGCTCATGAGAAATGATTTCAGTTTATGTTGCACATTTAGTGAAGATGTAAATAGGTAATTCATGCTTATGAGAATGATTTTGTGATGACCTTGTGATTATAGGTCTATAATTATGATTTATGAATATGTAACCTTACCAATGTGGTGAAAATGAATTAATATGGTGTGATAAACGTAGTATCGTTAATTTACACAAAAATAGTTTTGGACAACAACCATAGTCCGACTTTGAAAATCCACCAAAAATTGTGGAATTGAGTTAGAGGTTGAATAAAATATGAAATTAAAGCCTAATGAGTCTAACTTCACATAGAAGAAATGGTGTAAGCAAAAGAGTTTCATATTTTGAAATATTTTAATTGTTGTGAGACAGAGTCAGAATGACTTCAAAATCCCCTATTTTGATTTGAGAAAATCATTGAAAATTGTACAAAAATATTTATGAGTTATAATTTATATGCTTAGAATTATTAATGAATCTATTTTCAAGAGAAATAGATGGGAACATCATCCGAGTCCCATATTATGAGATAATTAATTTTTAGTAAAGAGGGGTCAGAACTGTTAGACAGCGAAAAAAGGGTAACTTTAAGGAATAAACTATACTAATTGGCTAAACCAAAAATTCTGAAAATTTTATGGTATGTGAGTCTAGTTTTAGGGAAAATTACTGGAACTTAATTCGGAGTTCCGTAGCTTCAGATATAAATAATTTAGTAACTGTGACTCGAGAAAATAACTTGAATGGAACATGAGTAAAAATGCAAATAAGGTTGTATTACCATGAGAAGCAAGTTGATAAATTGCTTATTATTTTCATACGGTCTTACTAAGCTATAAAGCTTACTCCCTTCCCTTCCTTTCCTTTAGTGTTTTCAGGTTAGCTCAGGGTTAGAGATCGTCAGAGACAACATCACACTATCAAGTCGTTACCTTTGGAATAATGAAGCATATATTAGAAATTTCAAGTGAGTGGCATGTATAGGGATCTAGTTGATTGACATGTATTATTTTGCTTTGGCCAAATGTGTTGGCTTATATTGAGTTATATGTATATGGCCATGAGATGTGACTCATATTGATTTTGGCTTGTAAGCCTAGCTATTCATGTCATGTCTAATGTTTATAAGGTGATTATATTTGTTTGCCATGCATGGTTAGTAATATGACATGTGTGTTGGATGTATGCTCTATGACCAATTAAGGTGGTCATAGCCATGTAGTAATCACACGTTATAAACACAATGTGATAATGATTGAACTTGAGTGCTTGATGGATAAGTTGGTAACCATAGTATAATGGTAAAAGTGGTCATCAAAATGACAAGTCTTATGAATGTGAAATAAGGAATCTAGACTTGGTATTGCATGTGTAGATGTATTACTTGTAAGAGGACATGTTAATGTTAAAGATATGTCTTAATAAATACTGTTCAACCACTAAAATGACACCATGATTTGCGATTTTGATGTGCATAAGGTTGTAAGAGATTATGAGTAACATGAAGGCTTGGAAAATAGCCTAAGTGTTGGCCACACGGGTTGAGACACGGCCGTGTGTCTTAACTGTGTGAGGGATGTAACACCGTGAACCCGAGACCATCGCCAGTGTCGGACACGAGGGGTTAACGAGACAAATCCTCTTAAAGTACCGACCAATTTGGCATTTCCAGACAGGCTGGAAAACTGCGTCACTGTCGCCTTAAAAATCATATCTTGAGTGTCAAAACTCAGAAACTGATTCCGTAAATTTTCCCTGAATTTAGACTCATATATCCATCCATGGATTTATTTCTAGAATTTTTGGTTGGGCCGATTGGTACAGTTTATTAGTTAAAGTCACCCATGTTACAGGGGTCGACTACACTGACCTTCGCGCGTTTCAACTTGAATATCTCTCTGTACAGGGCTTTAATACTGGTGCCGTTTGTTTCTAATGAAACTAGACTCAAAATGGAATCTGAAAATATAAGGCATGACTTCTAATTATTTCTGGATAATTTATAGTAAATTTTCAAAGTCACGTCAGGGGACCCAGAAACCGTTCTGGCCCTGTCTCACGAGAACTTTAATATCTCTCGGTATACTGTTCATATGATTGTTTCGTTACTTTCATATGAAAATAGACTCGTCAAGGTTCGTTTGCATAACTTATTCACAATTTAATACCCTTCCTAAAAATTTTGGTGATTTTTCACATCCATGTCACTGCAACTGGCAGTATCTGTTTTTAAGGTAGGCCTTACCTATTTTGTAGTTTCCATGGACCAACTATAGTCTAGTAATACATAGGTCCACCTATGATCATGTTTAGCCATTCAAATGGCTGATCATGTGACCAACACTCCCATTCCAATCCATAATAACATCATGAAACCATATAAAATTACAAACCACAAATGGTCTAATTCCGTACTCCACTTTTACGAACCATTTTCGCATGGCCGTACACATATACATCACAAAAGCACTTGAAAACAACCGAGGGTAGTCCTATACATGCCATATCCAAAGTTCAACTAAAAGAGTACCAAAGGGGGTTTGATAGTGTGGATGACTTCACTTCAATGATCCCGAATCCGATCGCTAGCGAGCAAAATCTATAAAACAGAGAGCCAAAGCAACGGGTAAGCATGTTTATGCTTAGTAAATCTCAAGCAATGAAATCGGCTTTAACTAAAGCATTACATTCACATAGCCAAATGAATCATTTCATTTATACACATTCACATAATCATACTTACTTCACACTTCATCAACATATACATTCACAAGATATCAACCAATTCAAGAGCTGAAAATTCGTTAGTCGATTGACGAATATTATTCAAACGTATCGACTTTTCCATTGCACATGTAAACATACCTTATCCTTTGGGCTTTTCGAGCGTACTAATTAAATGTATTACAGCAACCAACGCCACCTTCAACCCAAGCTTCTTGAATACAACCGGATATAACCACACGCACGAATGCCTTTGGTCTTAGCCGGATATAACGACTCGCACAAATGCCTTGGTATTAGCCCGGATATAACAACTTGCACGAATGCCTTCGGGTATTAGCCCGGATAAAGTCACTAGCACAATTGCCTTCGGGTCTTAACCCGGATATCATTCAATTGCTCATGCACACATACATCCATAATCATTACACATTCATGTTTCATTTTCGTTACTAAGGCTCAAACACAAATATAATCACTAGCGTAATTGCCTTCGGGACTTAGCCCGGGTACCATTCAAATACTCAAACACACGTATATTAGTAATCATTACACATCCATAATTTCATTTCACATAATTCAAGTAGGGTCATTACTTGAAGACTTACCTCGGATGTTGTCGAACGGCTTCAACGGCTATTCGATCACTTTTTCCTTCCCCTTATCCAATTGTGGCCCTCTAAGCTCTTGAGCTAATTCAAACAAATTCAATTTATTAAAGTCTCGCTTGCTATCCTTGGCCGAATACACACATCATTGACTCAACATCACATAACTAAGCACTTTAGTCAATTTTCTTTAATTACGCACACATTCGGCCTTAGCTCACAACAAGGTAGCCGATTACCTAAGTCAAGAATAGGCACCATTAAGCTTGCCTCTAACCGAATGCATGCACAATAATTCCCCTCATGTGGCCGATTATACTTAGTCATACTTGCACAAAATCAACAATAAATTGCAAGATTTTCACATCATATGTGTACTAGGCCGAATGTACTTGCAATTTCACAAACATTCTTCAACACTTTCTTCTTTAAACAAACATATTTATCACTTACTTCATAACCAAAACATCATGTGCAAACATATATACACATATAGGTGCAAGGCGAATTTCAAGGTGTCCATAACCATCCAAAACACAAATTTTAACTAACATGCAAGAAGCATAAACCATGCTCATGAGCATACCATGGCGAATACATCACACACCATACCCCTTTTAATTTTTTGGTCATGGTTAAACAAAGGATTCAATGTCTTACTCAAGAATGCTAAAAGAAATTTCAAGAGTAGTCAATCCATCATTGCATGCATCATCAACAAGCTTCACATTTAGCATGCAATGGCTTTAACACAATATCAAACTTGGCCAAATACCATTTCCATGGCACAACAAGGATTTGGACCATGGGCTAACATGAACATCAAGTTAGCAACTAAAACATGCATGAATCTCATGACACAACCTCAAACATACCTTAATCTTGATGCAAGTATAGCCAAATCTCCTTCTAGATCTCTTCTAAACCAAAATGGAGCAAAATCCTCCTTCTTCCTTAGTTTTGGCTCAAAGAAAGGATGAACAATTTTTTTCTTTCTTTCTCTACAACTCACGGCAATGGGGGAATACCACACTCACACACATTTTTTCATTCTTTTCTTACCCATACTCCTTTATTTATTATTTCTCCCTAATGCACCAACAAAACATGTTTATGACATGTTTTGCCCATCCTCTCTTGCCATGGCCAGCCACCACCTATAAAAAGGGGGTATTTGACATGCAAGTCCATTGTTTTGCATGCATGCTTTAATTAGTCATCACACATTTCCCTATCATACTTTCAAAGTTTACTACTAGGCCCTTTCTAGTGAAATTCACATTTATAACACTAAATCAAATCATCAAAAATGTCACACACAATTTAACACATATCATAGGCATCAAAATAAATTTTAAATTATTTTTATGCCTCGGTTTTGTGGTCCCGAAACCACATCCCGACTAGGGTCAATTTTGGGCTGTCACAAGGGACATGGCCTGGAGACACGGACATGTGGCCTACCCGTGTGATTCAATGTGCATGCTGGTGTCATAAACAGAGAGTTACATGGTCTAAGGACACGGGCGTGCCAAAGGCACATGGCCGTGTCCCTATGTCCATACGGGCGTGTGACCCTGTTTCATGGGAAAACTTTTTAAGTTTTCTTGAAACTTCTCAAAGTTCTTGGTTTAGTCTCGAATCGATTTTGATAAATGTTTTGGGCTTCGTAGACCCAAATAAGGGACAACATGCATGTGTTTGAAAGATTTTGAACTAAAAGAGATTTTACAGCCCGATTTTTGCATAAATGTGTATGTTTAAGTCTGGTAATGCCTTATACACTGTTCCAGCATTGGACATGGGTAAGGGGTGTTACACTTCTAGTAACCAATAATTCATTTTTCAATTTTTCATTTTTCACCGAAAGCCTGATCAGCTCACCAACTAAATTCTTAAACTCAACAATAGATAAATATGCCAATTCTTTTGCATATGAGGCTTCTTCAGTCTGTTTTTTATTTTGGAAACATATCTCACTATTCTTTTTTGAACATAAGTTCCACTTTTAGTTTTTCACTCTCGATTAATTGTGGTTGAATCATTTTTTTAGCTCATTAGCATGTTCTTCAGACATTTCAAGTGCAATGTAACACCCCTAACCCGTATTCATCGCCGGAACATGGTTTTAGAGCATTACCGAAACATTCAAAAACATTTACAAATCATTCATGTAAGTTACTATTCATTAGCTGTGAACATTCATAACGTCCCTTAATTGGGCCCTCGTGGCCCAATACAAGCATTAGAATCGAGTCAGGACTTAATGAGAACTTTAAGAATTTTTTTCAACTTTCAAATTTTTTCCAAGGTGCAGGGCTCTCACGCCCGTGTGGTCCAAGGGACACGCCTGTGTTAGAGGTCGTGTTCGACCCTATGTAACTCTCTGACTTGCACACACGGCCATGCCACACGCCCGTGTGTTACGCCGTGTGGTTAATTAATTTGATTCAAAAATAGGTGTAGGTTTCACACGGCCAGGGCATATGCCCGTGTTCTAGCCACATGGCTGAGACACACACCCGTGCCTCTGCCTGTGTGCCAAATTCTGAGCATTCTATTTCTCAAAATTAAGGTGTAGGGGACACAGAACCTAACCACATGCCAATGTTATAAGGCCGTGTGTCACACACGGTCTAGAAACACGCCCATGTGGACAAAATGAAGCCATTTCTAGCTTCATTTCTCACCCAAAATTTCACCCAAGACCCAAAATTATCAAGCCCTCCTATAATTGTTTATTGGGGAGACCATGGATACACTCGGCAGGAGTGGTGCCCTTCTCATTGCACCAAAAATTGAAGTTAGTGACAGATGGACGGTTAATAACCATCAATGTGGAGGAGGACATTATAGCAGCAGTCACTAGCAAGGCCCCTTATGTCGAGGTGAATGAAGAGGCTATTGAGTGTTCTTTCCGCTCTTTAGAAATCATCAATGCAACCTTCATTTTGGAAGGAAGTGAGGTGTCGGTACCCAAAATGTCTAGAGCCACAAGGATGGCCCTGCAAATGATGATGGGGAAGGGAGCATTGCCAGGAAAAGGACTAGGAAGACAGTTGCAAGGAGGGGTTCAAATCCCAAAACTGATTGAGAAGAAAGATCGCTTTGGTTTGGGCTTCAAGCCAGACCATAAGCACCAGAGGCAAGAGATTGAGAAGCGCCAAGCGAGAAGAAAGGCGCGTTTGAACGAAAGAGAAGTGGACTGGGAACTGATGACATTCCCATCTATATCCAAATCCTTTAATTCATGAGGGTTACTGGTAGAAGAAAGTCATCAGATTAATGCTGTACACAATAGAGATTGGAGCAAGGGAGCCTCGAGGGCATTTGCCTTTACGAACCGGGGAGCTCTCTGAATAATTGGACTGCGGAGGACCTTCCTGTAGTCTTTAGGAATTTTTCAGAATAATTCTTGAAACATGTCTATTACTCTAGGGCCTAGGAGTAGTAAGATTACGTTTGTGAAAAAGGCTTATGATCATCAATTATTATTTTAATAAAACATAACTTTATTATCAATTTGGACGAATATGGTTTTTTTTTATCAATCAATATTTCGTTAAACTTTTGCAATTCTCATTCTTTCATTCATAGCACATAAAAAATCATTATTAGATTCATTCATTCTTTGTATATTCTTTCATTCCCCCACAGGTCCCTAGATATCAATGATATGAGCACTGATACCGTAACTCCTGATTTTTCTTGCAAGCAAGACATGCGTTTAGAGGAATCTCAGGATTTTGAAGATGTTCAAGATTGTGATGTGTCTCCTGATCTGTTAAGAATGGTAAAATAGGAGGAAAAATGAATTATGCTGCATGACAAAGAGACAATAGAAAATGTAGCCCTAGAGGAAGGGAAGGAGTTAAAAATTGGAACACTGATCACCGAGGACACAAGGCATAGTCTGGTTAAATTGCTTCGGGAGTTCAAGGATATCTTCGCATGGTCATATCAAGATATACCCGGATTGAGTACCGACATTGTAGTACATTGTCTTCTGATAAGACAGGATTGCAAACCAGTCCAACAGAAGTTGCAGAGAATGCGGCCAGACATTGTTCTAAAAATAAAAGATGAGGTTAATAAGCAGTTCAATGCAGGATTCTTAGAAGTGGTCAAGTACTCCAAATGGGTAGCTATTATTGTGCCGGTCCCTAAGAAGGACGGGAAGGTACGAATGTGTGTTGATTACAGAGATCTGAATAAAGCTAGCCCAAAAGAAAACTTTCCTTTACCGCACGTCGACACTTTGGTAGACAACAAGGCGGGACATCTGTTGTTTTCTTTTATGGATGGTTTCTCGGGGTACAATTAAATAAAGATGCATCCAGAGGACATGGATAAAACCACCTTCATAACCTTGTGGGGCACTTTTTGCTACAAAGTAATGCCGTTTGGACTGAAGAATATAGGGGCAACCTACCAGCAGGCCATGGTGAACTTGTTCCACGACATAATGCATAAGGACATTGAGGTGTATGTTGATGATATGATTGCCAAGTCGCGTACAGAAAAAGAGCACATTGAAGTTTTGAGAAGACTATTCTTGAGGTTGAGAAAGTTTCGGTTGAGGCTCAATCTGGCAAAGTGCACCTTTGGAGCTAGATCGGGAAAGCTATTGGGTTTCGTAGTCAGTGAAAAGGGAATAGAAGTTGATTCAGATGAAGTCAGAGCAATACGAGAATTTCCTCCACCACAAACTCAAAAAGAAGTTCGAGGATTCCTAGGAAGGTTGAATTACATTGCTCGGTTCATTTCACAACTAATTGAGAAATGTGATCCTATCTTTCGCCTCCTCAGAAAGCAAAATCAAGGTACTTGGGATGAGGAGTGCCAGAATGCTTTTGAAAAGGTCAAGAAGTATTTGTTGAATGCTCCGGTATTATCTCCACCTAGCCTAGATAAACTGTTAATACTGTACTTGTCAGTGTTCAGTAATTCTATGGGATGTGTGCTTGGTCAGCATGACGAATCAGGGAAAAAGGAGAAGGCAATTTATTATCTCAGTAAGAAATTCACTGACTGTGAAATGAGATATCAACCAATTGAAAAGTTGTGTTGTGCGCTGATTTGGACAACTCGGAGATTAAGACAGTACATGCTATACCATACCACTTGGCTCATCTCAAAGCTTGATCCATTGAAATACATGATGGAGTCAACGGCTCTAAATGGGAGAATGACGAGATGGCAAATTTTTCTTTCAGAGTTTGATATAGTCTACATAAGTCAGAAGGCTATAAAAGGAAGTGCGGTAGCAGACTTCTTGGCTAGTAGGGCTCTAGAAGATTATGAGCCATTGAACTTTGATTTTCCAAATGAGGAGTTAATGTGTATAGCAATGACCGAAGATTCTCCTTGGAAGCTAAATTTTGATGGGGCTTCTAATGTAGTTAGAAATGGAATTGGGGTAGTCTTGGTATCCTCGAATGGCGATCATTACCCATTTACGTGCAAGTTGGACTTTGATTGCACGAATAATATGGCTGAGTATGAAGCATGCATCATGGGACCCTAAATTGATCAATTAACAAAAGATAGTTTTGGGGTTACTTAAGGAGTTCGATGACATCACCTTCAATTATCTCCCACGAGACAAAAATCAGATGGCAAATGCTTTAGTAACCTTGGCCTCAATGATTAAGGCGAATAAATAGAAAGAGATGAGACCAATTCAAATGAGTGTCTACGAGGCTTCAGCTCATTGTTGTAACATTGAGAAGGAAGAAAAGGACGATAACCCTTGGTATCAGGATATATTATGATATGTGAGAGATCGTAAATACCCTGAACAGGCCAATGAAAATGACAAACGAACCTTGAGAAGGTTAGCTTGCGACTATGTCTTGGACGGAGATATCCTGTACAAGAGAAGGAAAGACCAAGTACTTTTGAGATGCGTCGATGATGTGGAAGCTAAGCTAATTTTAGAAGAAGTTCATGAAGGTATATGTGGGACGCATGCAAATAGGTTCATGATGGCAAGGCAAATCATGAGGTTTGGCTATTATTGGGCCACTATGGAAGGGGACTGTATCAACTATACCAAGAAATGCCATAAGTGTCCGATTTATGGGGACAAAATTCATATACCACCTTCTCCTTTGCATGTTATGACTCTTCCATGGCCTTTCTCTATGTGGGGCATGGATGTCATTAGACCAATATCACCGAAAGGTTCGAATGGACATCGGTTTATCATCGTGGTAATTGACTACTTTACAAAACGGGTAGAGGCCGCTTCTTATGCGAATGTTACTAAGTCAGCTGTGAGTCGATTCTTGAAGAAGGAGATCATTTGTCGGTATGGAATGCCTGAGAAGATCATATCCGACAATGCATTGAACTTGAACAACAAAACGATAGCAGAGGTTTGTGACCAGTTTAAGATCAAGCATCACAATTCTTCTCCTTATCGTCCAAAAATGAATGGGGCAGTGGAGGCCGCCAATAAGAACATTAATAAAATGGTAGGGAAGATGACTGAGACTTATAGAGATTGGCATAAGAAGTTACCGTTTGCACTCCTGGCCTACCGAACATCTGTCAGAACCTTTACTGGGGCAACCCCATTCTCGTTAGTTTATGGGATGGAAGCAGTGTTACCTATTGAAGTAAAAATACCTTCTCTTCGAATTTTGACAGAGATAAGGTTAGATGAAGCTGAATAGGTTCAATCCCGATATGACCAGTTGAACTTGATTGAGGAAACGAGGCTAAGAGCCATTCGACATGGTCAGATGTATCAGAAGCGAATGATGCAAGCTTATGACAAGAAAGTTCAACCAAGAGGGTTCCATGAGGGAGACCTTGTACTGAAAAAGATCCTTCCTATTCAAAAAGACTTTAGGGGGAAATAGATGCCGAATTGGGAAGGGTCGTATGTCGTGAAGATAGCTTTCTCTGGCGGTGCATTGATCTTAACAGAAATGGATGGGAAAAGTTTACCCAACCCAGTGAACTCAGACTTAGTTAAAAAATACTTTGTCTAAAGGAGAAGAGAATCCAAGGTGAAAACCCGCAAAGGGCACTTTGGGGTTTCAAAAAAATAAAAAAAAAGAAAAAAAGAAAAAAAAGAGGAAAAAGAGAAAAATGGAGAGGCCAAGGTGAAAACCCGCAAAGGGCGCCTTGTGACCAAAAGGGTTTTGAGTTGAAAACCCGAAAGGGTGACTCAAATTTTGAAGCATCCGGTAATCTTGCTCAACAAAGAACGAAGAACGTTGCATACTGGGGCATCGACAGAGTACTTTGAATCTTTTAAACACATGCCTTCATGAAGTTGATGTATAAGCGCTCAAGCGGCGATATCTAGAGCATCTAATTTTTGGCCTGTTTGCTATCTTTAGATTTTTTTCTCTCTTCTCAAAGATAGGCTTTTAGATTAATTTCCTTTGTATCTTTTTTGATAATTCATTCAAATCCAATTATTCTTAGAGATTTATTTATCTTTCATTATTCTTTAAGTATGTTACATTGAAATAATGATAGATGAACTAAATATGTTCACAAATGAAGTTTTGCGCATTACTCTGGAATTTCTAGATAACACAAGAAACTAAAACAAGACAATTGTTCGAGAAATTCACATAAGTAAGGGATGAAGGAACTCGAGGGATTTCTTTCTTCCAATTTAAAAGGAAAATGGACAAAACCAACGACTCAATTCTAAGGAAAGATTATCTTACAGACATCCTCAGTGGATCGTGGCATTTGAGGAAGGGGTACAAGCCTACAGGCTGAGCAAGAATAATACTTTGAGAAAAGAAAAGACAAATGAAGGAATGAGTGGTGACGTCTAGGATAGGGGTCATGTTCACAACATTTTGCATCATAACATGTTTAATTAGGAACATTCGACTCACTTCGATCATCGCATCCTAATTATCAGGCATAACCATTCTAAAGGTTATCAAAGACGACGCGCCTTAATCCCCTAAGCAGTAGGATAATAGGCTGTAGCATAGTAGATCTAGCTGAAGCAAGATCCAAGATGGTTTGGCATCCTTGTGCTTACAAGGAACAAATCGAAGACATGGCTAATTTGGCTTTCACGTGCTTGCGATGAAGCAAATCTAAGATGATTTGGCATCTCTGTATTGTCAGAGAACAAATCAAAGTTTGGCGTCTCCATATTCGACGAAGAGCAGACACATAGCAGATCTGGCCTTCATATGTTTATACTGAAGCAGATCCAAGATGGTTTGGTATCCTTGTGCTTACAAGAAGCAAATCGAAGACATAGCTGATTTGGTTTTCGCGTACTTACGCTGAAGCAAGTCTAAGATGATTTGGCATCTCTGCATTGTCAGAGAACAAATCAAAGTTTGGCGTCTCCAAATTCGATAGAGAGCAGACACATAGCAGATCTGGCCTTCATATGAAGCAGATCCAAGATGATTTGGTATCCTTGTGTTTACAAGGAACAAATCGAAGACATAGCTAATTTGGCTTTCACGTGCTTACGATGAAACAAATTTAAGATGATTTGGCATCTCGGTATTTTCAGAAAACAAATCGAAGTTTTGCATCTCCATATTCGACGGAGGGCAGACACATAACAGATCTAACCTTCAGATGATTAGACTGAAGCAGATCCAAGATAGTTTGGTATCCGTGTGCTTACAAGGAGCAAATCGAAGACATAGCTGATTTCGTTTTCGCGTGCTTACGCTGAAGCAAGTCTAAGATGATTTGGCATCTCTGTATTGTCATAGAACAAATCAAAGTTTGCCGTCTCCATATTCGACGGAGGGTAGACACATAGCAAATCTAACCTTCAGATGATTAGACTGAAGCAGATCCAAGATGGTTTGGTATCCTTGTGCTTACAAGGAGCAAATCGAAGATATAGCTGATTTGGTTTTCGCGTGCTTATGTTGAAGCAAGTCTAAGATGATTTGGAATCTCTGTGTTGTCAGAGAACAAATCAAATATTGGCGTCTCCATATTCGATGGAGGGCAGACACATAGCAGATCTAACCTTCAGATGATTAGAGTGAAGCAGATCCAAGATGGTTTGGTATCCTTATGCTTACAAGGAGCAAATTGAAGACATAGCTGATTTGGTTTTCACGTGCTTACGCTGAAGCAAATCTAAGATGATTTGGCATCTCTGTATTGTCCGGAAATAAATTGAAGAAGCAGATTTGGCGTCTCTATGTTCGACGGAGAGCAGATCGAAGATATCAACATGACAGTCATGAGTTTGCAAGTAGCAGATTGAAGACCAGGACCCAATAAGACCGGGCAAATTTGGTCTACTTTTATAGTCTTTGCTCGATTCCTATTACATAACAATGAGCAAAGAGGGGCACCTGTAATAGCCCAAATTTGTCCGGGCCTTAAAACCAAAAATGATAAATTGATAAATAAAAGTCCATTTATATAGTCCATTTACAGGCCCAAATACATTTTATTGACCCAAGACCCTAAACCCGGTTACACCCAACAGGTTTAAACTAGAATACTAAAACTACCCATTAACCCGTTTACACCCAACCCACAAGCAGATACGGCCCAAATGGCCCAATGTGTTAACAGATGAGGGAACCCTAGGCGCCGTAAACTGAAAGTTCCAAAAGACAAGCCAAGCGTCACGACCCTTCGGCTTCCATCATTCTAGCTACCCTCCATCAAGGCCATGATTCCAGGCTCTGAGTCACGCCGTGATCAACGCCACCGTTAGACCATCATCAGGCCTTCGTCATCGCCGGATTTCTCGTGAGCACCTGCAAAGAAAGGAAAGGAACCACAGCAAAAAGGGAAACAAACAGGGAAAGAAATCAAAGATTTCTTTCCCCAAAACACAATAATATGCAAAAGGGCTATAAAAACCCTTTTATAATCTGTAAATGTTACAGTTTTTTTTTTTGGAGAGCACATATACATAATAAAGACAGCAGTATTATCAAAGAACAAAGGTGATTCATTTTTTTAAATTTCTTTTTGTTATGAATATATGCATATGAAGGTTAAGAAAAATAGAAAGAAGAATAACTTTTGTTTCATTGAAAAAGGATTGCAATCATCGTACGCGACGGAGTCAAAGGTGGCGCGTGGGCACGTGAGAACCCGATGACAGAGGCATAATGGCACTCCGAGGGTCTGCCCACATCCTCCTTTCAGAGGATTTTTCTTTTTTTTTAAAAAAAAAAAACAGAATGTAAAAATGATTTCAAAGCCTTAAACTTGGTTTATATAAGCCTGATGAAAGGGTGTCGTTTTGGTTTAATTCAATAAACACAAAACGACGTCGTTTCTAGGCCTCAAGATCTGCGTGTTGACCTGAACCTGGGGAAGATCCGCGCGTTTCTGATATTTGAGGAAATATCCCAATTGGTCATTCCATGTCTTTAACTTTTGTAATTAAATCCAATTTATTTTTAATTTGGCCTAGAACTTTTTCTTTCAATCCAATTTAATCTTTGGGGCAACTTGGGAGTGAGTATGGAACGACGTCGTTCCTTGGGAATAGGGCATTTTACCCGATGAGTCCTTCACCCTTGGCGTACTTTCATTTAAATCTTAGATCAGTTTTACTTTTCTAATTTCGCTCCTGTAATTTTATAAAATTTTAAATTTAATCCTATGTGTTTTTTATTAATTTTATATTATATTATTTGTCTTATTCTAAACCTATATATATTTAATTATATAATTATACAATTATTTTTACCTATTATTTATTATCTATTAATCCTTATATATATACATTAGTTTTATTATTATTATATAATTTAGTAAATGTTATTTTGAAATTATTATTAAGTAATATGTTTTAAATTTGTATTATTTATTATATTACTATATTGTATATATATTTATCTTAAATCCTTTCCTTACATTACATTATTTTAATAATATTGTTTCATTCATTATTTTTGGTATATATTATTTAGTGTATTCTAAATCATTTTATAAGTGTAAAATTGTTTTACTTTTCTATATTATTACTTTTAATATATTATTTCATGTATTATACATTTCACATATTTACATTATGTTATATTATTATTTATATGTTATTATCCTTAACTATTGTATTTCATTAATTAATTACTTATATACTATATATTGTGATTTTAAACCCATATACTTTTATATTATATATTATATAATTATCTTATTAAATATGTATATTATTTTTTATATATTTTAAAAACATTATGTTTGTATTATTAACCCTTTTTTATTCTCCTTTTTAAAAAAAATATGTATTAATTCTTTTATTCTTTTAAATACCAAAGGTCGATTTAAAATCATTATTAAATGATGTTTTTATTTTAATGTTGATATATTCATATTGCTATTATTACTTTTTTATGATATTTTGTATGTATGTTTATATGTTGAATTGTATATCATGCATCATTTTTGTTCAATAAATTTGTTTAAATATATGTTGAATCACCATTTTATATGATTATTTTGCTTATTTTTCATGCAAGCTACATATTTTTGTATATATATGTTTTAGGTTAAAGATTTTCCATGTCTATTAATTAATATATGATTCATGTATATCATTAGGTCGTATTTATGCTCTTATTTGCCTATTATTTGCTTTAGTTTAATTATTTTATTATATGCATAATTATCCTATTATTTATTCTTCTTTTATATGGAAATGTTAGGTTTCTTTTGCATATTGCCTTAGTATTAACGTTTCATAATATTAAATATGACATGTCATCCTCATGCATTATTAAAAAACAAGATTCCAAAGTTTTCAAAAAAACATAAAAAGGCAATGTTTGGTGTTTGGAAGCTTCGAGAAAAGTAGTGCCCTAACTTACTGGGTTGCAATTTTTCTCGTTGAGTTCGAATGGTCAAGCACCCTTTTAAGTTTTTAAGGTTTTCAAAATGCGAGCAACTGTCTTGGAATTTCAAACCGTTGTGTCCTAACTTACTAGATATGGTGTTTCGAGATAGGGATTTTCAAAAAAGGGCTAGCTTAGTTTCAGATGCATTAAAAATATTACTTCCTAGCTTATTGGATATAATATTTTGATTCATTTGATACAAGAGAACCCTAATTCTCGAAATTAAAGAACTCTAAAGAGGATTGCATCTGAATAATTCTAAACTTCCGACATTAAAGACACTTGATAATCAATTAGGTACCAATTTTTGGGCGTTACGAGGGTGCTAGCCCTTCCTCGTACGTAACTGACTCCCGAATCCGTTTTCTCGACTTTCGTAGACCAAAATTAATGTCTTAAAACAAAACATTTTATAGGGTGATCCAATCACACCTAAAAAGATTGGCGGCGACTCTCGTTTTCGTTTTTCTTAAAGTCGATTCTCATTTTCCAGAACACGATTTAAAAATGGTTTCGACACACACATCCAAAACCAACCAATTCAAGCATTCAAATTAGACAATTTTATCTTTCATCATGGTATACCATTACATGCATATGTATTTGTCAACTTACCTTGGTTTAACTTAGGCATTCACATCATTGATCACATATTTTTAACATAACACATATGTATATCTATATCATAATAATCTACTTATTCATACCAAAATGAAATGATTTTTACTAGCCAAAATGACTAGTTAATAGTGTGACGATGCTCCAATGATCTCCAACCCTCATGAGCTTCAGAGTACTATAAAACAGGGGAAAATTAAAACGGAGTAAGCATTACATGCTTAGTAAGTTCGTATAACGAAAACTAAACTTACCAATCCTGTTTATTAAATTTAAGCACACAATATCATGTTTTCCATTCATTTGGCTAAATTGCCTAAGCATATACATTTAATCAAACATGTTAGTCACCAAAATCTTTATATCAATCAAGTAACATAGATGAGCTCATCAAGAAATATTCGTTCATGTCATTATCATTTCACCTCAAGATTTTCAAGCCATGTCAAGAGTTTTATGTCTGTTGAATCATTGAATTTTGATGGATGCTTAAGTAGTACACTTAAAGTGTACGATTCAATAATCTGCCAATTTCTTACTCAAGGGTACCCATTAAGGCACTTAACCAAGAAACACTCTCTCGAGCCACATATTGCATAACAATATTACCAATCCAGGATAAATCCTTTATATAACATAAGTTCAAAAGAGCTTGATTAGGATTACTAGTCCAGGTTAAACCCTATTCATAATGTATACTCGAGTGGTATTATATCGGGATTACCCGTTCGGGCTAAATACTTTCTATAACAAGGGCAATGGGATTACTCGTTCCAGCTAAATCCCGTCCGCAACAAATGCAGGACCCTATTAGTTTCGGGAAAGCGCATATAATCATCAGAATTCAACATTCAATCAGGACTTAACCCTTTATCAATATTTCAAGCATGCATCAAATTCTCCATCATAGCATACAAGTAAATCACATCAATATAACTCACATTACATACAAACACAACATTCAATTAACTTAATTACATGCTCGATTAAGTTACACGAACTTACCTCGACACTTGTTCGTGTAAAATGTCTACTAATCCAAAACCTTTTCTTTTCATCAATCTAACCTCAAATTAGTGTTGTCCGGATCTATATAATTGAATTTAACCATCAATTTCACACATTTCATATTTAAATGGACGCAATTTACGTCCTAAGAAAAATTACCACTTTGCCCCTAACTTTTTCATAAATTTTGATTTGTCGCTGGGCCCGGAAAATGAAACTTGTGCAAATTACTCCCTACTCCAAGCCTAACCTAATCCCCATTACAAATTTTATAGCACATGTATTCATAAAAGTTCTGAATTTTTCATCAAATTTTACAACTTTTCATTTTAATCTCTAAATCATGTTTTCATCAAAAATCACTTAGTAAAAGTTGTTTATCTATCAATAATCTTTCATTTTCTACCATGAATTTCTAATTTCCAGCATATACATCCATGACCCATTTTTCATATCTTGATAACTTTTCAAATTAATCCCTCAAATAGAGAGATTAAGTTATCTTAGTTTCAAAAATACCAAAATTACTAAAACTGGGACAAGGAATCTTATCCAATTAGGCCTTGAACATTTCGTTTCTCTCACCTAGGGTTTCCATGTGTTTTAGGTTGAAGATGACATAAAATAAGATGATATCTTTTATGTTCTTTTTAATTAATTAAGTATTTTACTATTTCAAATTTAGTCATTGCCCTTTTTCTATATTTCCATAGATGAGTCACCAAGAAAAATCTACATACTTTTCTTAGTGGTCTAATTACCATATAAGGACCTCTAGATTTGAATTCCATAGCTATTTAATCCTTATAGCTACTAGAATTCAACTTTCACATTTTATGCAATTTAGTCCTTGTAATTAAACACTTAAATCGATAAACTTTTTGTATCAACATTTTCACACAACATGCCTATTATATTACAGACCATATAATAAAATAAAAATAAACCTTATTTTTGGATTAGATTTGTGGTCCCAAAACTACTGTTCTGATTTCACTGAAAAATGGGTTGTTACATGCAGAATATGATGGTTTATTATCAGAGAGAGATGCCAACTGCTACTCTAAGAGAGTTACCTTTGCATGCAATTCTTTATTCTTAGAACACTTTTTTGTAGTTGTTCTTGTAGGATACAGTTATCTGTTTATTTTATCTCAAACTCAAAAATCTTTTCATTACATTGAGTCATCAATTTCATAATTGTTTGTTGCATTGATGTCATTCCTTCCTGACACTTGGATGCCACTTGCTCCTCTTCGAATGGATTCAATGAGGAAATCTTCTTTTGTATCTTAATACTAAACAATTCATTGCCACTAAAGGAAAGGATCAAACACCTTCCATATTCAAACATTTCATTAAATCCCTTCTCTACCAATTGCCCCACGCTCAACAAGTTTTGATCAATCTCAAGTACAAATAGAACATCTAAAATCAACTTAGTTCTAGCCCATCTCTCTATTGCTACTTTGCCTCTTCCCTTCACTTCTAGGTACTATCCATTTCCTATCCTTACTCTCGACTTCAATGTCTTGTTAATGTCTTTAAATAACTTCTCATCACAAGTCATGTGTTTGGTGCAACCACTATCAACTAACCAGCTGTCACATGGAGTGCTTGATGAGAAGTAAGAGGTAACAAATAGTTGGTCCTGTTCTTCTTTAACTGCAGCATGTGCTCCACTTTGCTACTGATTTCTTAGTTCTTTACAAAACCTTTCAATATGCCATATCAAGTTGAACCTTCTGCATTTCACATTTGGCCTTCCCCAGCACCTGAAATGGGAATGATTTTGTTTTCCACAATACTTTCATGAAGAATACTTGTTAGAATTTCTAGTACCATTACCTTTTGTAACAATTTCTAAACCACTATTGCCATCATTCTTCTTCTCATTCCACATCTGGTCCACTCTTCCTTCACTCTATTGCACCTTAGGTTTCATTACTCCTTCTATGCTTCCTTCTTGTCTTTTTACACTCATTTTCTCTTGTTTTTGTAAAGCACTGATCAACTCCACTACTCTCAACTGAAAGTCATTGGTTTTTTCCAAAGAGGCTATTATTGCTTCATACTTCTCAGGCACAGCGACTAGTATTTTCTACACCAGTCTAGAATTAGAGAGATCAATCCCAAGAACTCTTACCTTGTTGGCAATATCTATCAGCTTGTCTGAGTATTTTTTTGATTAACTCAAATTCCTTTTGTAATAGCCCTTTTTCAATAAAATCGAAACAATGGTTTTAGGACCACAAATCTAACGTAAAAATATTTATTTTCTTATTATTTTAATGTCTACAGTATGCTAGCATTATTGTATAAGAATTTTGTTAAGAAATTTTATCATTTGCATGTTTAATTTGATGAAAAGGATTAAATCGCATAAAGTGCAAAAGTGGAGTTCTAGTAGCTAAAGTATTCAATGGCTATAGAACTTTAAAGTAGGAGTCCTTATATTGCAATTAGACCATATAAATTGTTAGTGGACTTTTATGGTCATTAAAAATGATATTATAAAGGTTAATTAATAAGGTTAATGTTGTAATTTGATAATTAAAAGTTATTAAAATATAGAAAACAAAAGATAAAGCATGTATGTTCATCTTTTCAATCGAATATTGAAGGAGGGGAAGCCATGGAAGCTTGAAACTTTTAGCCATCACTCTTTTGCTTGCATGTGAGTAGATTTTGCCCCATTTTTAATGATTTTTATGTTTTGGGGATCATTGTAGCTTAATCTAGCTAGCCCTGGGACTAATTTGTGAAACTGTCAAAGTATTAGGGTTTTACCATTAATGAATTTGCAAGATTTTTTTATGTTTTATGGAAGAAAATGGCTAGTTGTTGATAGTTAAACAAATTTTGTTAAATGATTTTTGATGAAACTGTCAAATAAGGATTGAATTGAAAAATAGAAAATTTTACATGGTAAAATTGTGAAATAAAGGAAATATAGAGCTTTCTAGGGACCTAATTGATATTCAACTATGATAGATTAGGGTTGCATTGCATGAATTTCCATTTTTGTGAACTAGGGACTTAATTGAAAAGAAATCAAATGTATAAGGGCAAAAGTGTAATTTTTGCAAACATGTGAATTTGGTTTGAATTGAATAAAGCAGTTTTTAAATTGGTTGAATTTATTTATTTGGATCAATATATATTTCAACCAGATTTAAATCGAAGGAAGACAAAAGTTGTAGATTAGTCGATCGTACTCCTTCGCGTTGGTGTCGATGTAAGTTCATAATAGTAAATTGCTTAATTAAATTTCTTTATGTATTTTTACTCTTAATTTAGTGGAAAATTGATGTACTTCGGTACCCCTGGATGCACTTACGTGCCCCTGTTGTACTGTGGTACCCCTGAATGCACTTACGTGTCGTTATTGTACTTTGGGACCCCTGAATGCACTTACATGCCCCTGTTGTACTTCGGTATCCCTGGATGCACTTACGTGCCCCTGTTGTACTTTGGCACCCCTGAACGCAATTACATTCCCTTGTTGTACTCCGATACTCCTGATAGCACTTTCTTGTTGTGTTTATGATTCAGTAATATCAATCAAGTAATATAAGACCTTCAGTCATTTAATGTTGAGTTAAATAAATTGTTATGTATTTACTAAGCTTTATAATCTTATATGTGTTTGTGTGTCGTTTTGTAGATTACTTTTGCTGACTTGGGATAGATCGAAACTTCATCACACACCATCCATCATCGTTAGTAGTTTTTGAACTCTTTTGGGATCGTGGCATGTATCTGTGGAAATATAAGTATATAAGTATATATGTGTCTAGTTAATTTTGGTACAATAATGAACTATTAAGTTATGTGTTTGAACACTTTTTCTTCTAGGTTATGTACACGTATCTTTTGACTTGATAAAATTATATGGACGAAATCACTTGTGAATGGTTTAATGTTGATGAATTAAGTGTTATTCTAGCATTTATATCTTGGTTAGGTGTTTGAATAAATAGAGATGAAAGACTAGTTTAAAAATGCATGTTGTGAATGTTTTGTGACATGTTTGAAATGTGGTGATTTGGTATCTTTCCTATCAATGGCATAAAATTTTATTGGTGTTGGTAGTGGAGTGGTATAATTAGTACCTTTTTGGTGTTTGGTTGTTAGGTAATTTAAATGGCTTATGTTGATGCAAACTTAGTTTTGAAGTTAGTGAACATTATGGAAAATTTAAGCATATGGTTGTACATGTTTGATATTATAATTGAGGTGCCTTTGGGCATATTGGTTGGATGTGTTAATAACATATTAGGATTTCTTATTATGCTTGGTTTTAATGCAATTTTAATGCTTGTATATATGTGAAAATTTGGATGTAGGTTCAATGCTAAGATGGGTGAGAAAAATAGCTTGAAAAATGGCCTATTTTCGTCCACATAGGAAGAGACACAAGTGTGTGTCTCAACAGTGTGTCCCCTGTAACTTTAAAAGGGATACAAGTTAGGCTATTACACGGCCTAGCACACGGCTTGGCTCACGGGCAAGTGAGATTACTTCAAAGGGTATATCGCCCGGCACACGGGCGTATGGCTTGGCCATGTGACCCAAGTCAGTGAGTTACACAGGCACGAACACGGGCTGAGACACAGGCATGTGTCCTTACTTCGAATGCCTACACAGCCTGAGACACAGGTGTGTCTCTTAGCCGTCTGACCCCTACAGTGTTGAAAATTTCATTGTTTTCTTAAAAATTCTCTAAGTTTTTGATTTAGTCCTAATTTGTTTCTAACGCGTATTTAAGACCTCAATGACTTGTTTAAGGAACAACATGCATGCTTTAAATATGTTTTAAAATGTTTATTGATATTATTTGATAAGTTGGTATTTATGTTCGTCTGATTTGAAAACTCCTGTAATGCTCCGTAACCCTACTCCAGCGTTAGATATGGGTTAGGGGTGTTACACCTTCATCTGTAGCCTCTCGAATTCTCTGATTAAGTTCAACACCTTCATGCTCCTGATCCTTTCATCTCCTTAATATTCAACCTTGAGGTAGTCCCATATCTCCTTCGCTAATCCAAAAATCATAATTCTATTGAATATGGCTGGTGAAACTGAAGCATAAAGACAAGCCTTTGCCGTATCATTCATTGTGGTTCTCTCCTTGTGTAATTTAATCTAGTTCATAGTTAGATTGTTGGGAAGTAGAGTCATCTCATAGTCTTCATCGATAGCTTCCTAATAATCATAATGTATGCTTGTATTCTTACAGCCCATGCTTGATAGTTCTCTCCATCAAACATAGGTGGGGCTAAGAAAGACCAGTTACTTGAACATGATTCCATTTTCCTTAATACCTCACAAGTGTATCTCTCAGTTTTTCTCTCAAAACTCTCACAGGTCCATCAAGAAAAAATGCTCTCGATATCATTGTTGGGTTTTTGCAAAGAACTAACAAAAGCATAGAAAAAATAAGAACGAAAGGGATGATTATATTCATTAACCAAACAGCTCTTATATACATGTCTCAAGGAACAACCACAACCAAAGTTTAAATTCCTACTCCTACTAATAAGCTAACAACTCCTAGCTTCCTACACTTACTAACAAGCTAATAAAAATGACTTATTCAAATCTCCTTAGGACTTATTCTTATTCTTAAAAAACATTTGCAACCCTTAAGGTACTAACAAAAACATAATTTGGCCAACAATAATATTCAAATGAAATAAAATCAAAAAATTTTGTATTATATCTGTAACAACCTATGTTCAGTGCTGTCGAAAATAGTGGTTTCAAGACCATAATTCTTTCCAGTGAATTATTATTTCATTATTATTTTAATGTTTACCAGAATATATTAAGGTTGTATTAAAGTTTCATTAAGAAATTTTGATGTTCAAATGGTTAATTAGGTAAAAAGGACTAAATTGTAAAAAGTACAAAGGTTGAGTTCTATTAGTTAAAGTAGTCAAATGGTTATGAAACCTTAAAAAAAGGGACTTGAATGGTAAATAGACCAATTAAAGTGATAATGGATGTGCATGGCAAGGTTTAAAGTAAAATTTAATAGTTTTAAAAGGGCAAAATGGTGAAATGGTAAATAAAATTAAAAAAAATAGGCTAAATCATCATCTTCCTAACATTTGTTTCTTCTTAACCGATTCTTTAATGGAGGAATAGCTAGGTTTCAGCCAAGCATTCTTTCACTTGTATGGTATGTGTTCAAGCTCTGTTTTTAATGATTTTTATGTTTTTGAGATAGTTTTAGCTTAATTTAGCTAGCCTAGGGGGTAAATTTGTAAAACTATTAATGGTTGAGGGATTTTCCATGAATGTTTTTGAATAAGTTTTGATGTTAAATGATAGATTATGAATTTTTGTTGGAAAACAAACAAGTCTTGTTAAGTGATTTTTGATGAATTTTGGAATTAGGGATTAAATTGTTAAAGGTGTAAATCTATAGGTTTTATTATGAAATGATGGTAAATATGGGTTTTATCAAGGTCCATTGCATCTATTGTTAACATGGATTTAGGTTAAAATGGTTAGATTTTAAGTTATAAACTTAAGGACTAAATTGTGAAAAGTTAAAATGTTAGGGGAAATTGGTAATTTTGTATAAATATGAAATCTGGATTAAATTGAATACTAGAAGTATTTAATTGATTGAAATTACCTATTTAAATCAAGATAAACCACGTTCAAACTTAGATCGAGGAAAAACTAAAGCTTCGGACTAGTTTGATTAAACTACTAAGCCCTGATTATGGAGGTAAGTTAGTATGAATTGTATTCGGTTTAATGTTTTTTAAATTGAATGCTTATTGTGTTATCTTAATGAAAATCAATCAATATGCCATGTAACAATGATATGATGAATTTATGGAAATTGAGTCCCAGTTGAACCTTAGGAATTTTTAGGATACAAATGACATGTCATTAGGGATTCCATGTTTCGAGTGACGGTCTTGAATATCCTACTGATGGCTGAGGTTCTGCATTTGTGCGTATTCTTCACAGCTCATGCAAGGAGCATCGTGTAGCTTACATTCCGACCCATAGTTCATGTTTGCAATAATGTAAAGGAAATGTTACAGTTATATGTAAACGCATACTTTGTGTGAGCTTTCCCAAGTATCTGATGAAATTCTAGATGGTTCAATGGGGAGGAAAAGGAATGAAATGGTAATTGTTCAAATGGAATGTATCATGAACTTATGAAAAGGATTTATGAACTAAATGATGAGATTATATGTGCAAATCTACTTGTTTATGGATGAATTCATTTGAACCATGTACAAGAGTACCAACTTGTGATTTTGATGATGTTGTATAGGCTCATATTAAGCTTATGGCATTGGTTTTGGTTTATACTTATTCTATGAATTGTATTATAGCAATGGTAAGTTGTGTTTAAGGTTTATACGAGCTTACTAAGCACTCATTGCTTACGTAGTTTCTTTCCTTTTTTTCTATAGATCATCAGAACCTTGATTTGGTTGGAAGCTCAGTAGAAGCCTATCACACTATCCAATAGTCAGTTTGGTAGTTTTTGAGCATTTTTGACCAAGGTTTATAATGACATGTATAGGATGTTGTGTAATGATGCCGTTGATGTGTTTAGGCCTTGAAAATTATGTTTGGTTGGTGCACTTTAATGTTTACTGAATGATGTCATTTTTGATCACTTGTTAGGGCTTATAAATAGCGATTTTATAGTATGTTTTGAATGGTTAGGAAGTGGTTGAATGTGGCATGTTTTAGTACCTAAATGGACTAGGTTTACATGCATGAAATGTGACATTATTGACATGTTTATGTAACGACTCGATAGTCAGGGGTGTCAGAAAGTGTATTTTCAAGATTCCATTTTCGTAAACCAGACTCATAAATATTTAATTAAATATTTACAAAGTTAGTTGTGTAGCTAATTAAAATTTTGAATTAGTAAATTTCGTGAAATTAGGAGTTATTAAGGTACGAGGACTAAATCGCGTAAGGGTTAAAAGTTGAATTATAGATTGAAATAAACTAAAGGGGATAAAGTAGAAATTATCCCACTTAATTAATGTTGGTAAATAGGTGGCAGGCCATGGGCTAAGCAAAATGCATGAATATATATATTTAATATATGTTAACTTTAATGTATATATATAATATAATAATTAAAATGAAAGATAATAAAAGCAAGAAAAAGAGATGAAAGTGGATGTATGCAAATTCGAAAAGAAATAAAAAGAAAAGAAAGAAAGAAAGAAAGGGAAAAGAAACTCATGACACTTGGGGGTTTGAAGTTCAAATCCAATTTGGTTAGTGCAATTTAGTCCCTACACTTGTAATTTTTATATTTTTGGAATCTGTGTACATAGGGCCACCCGACCCATATTGTATTTTTTAGTATTGTTCAAGATTTTAGATGATGATATTTTTGAATAGTTTAAGTATTAGGGATTAAATAATTAGATTTTTAAGTTAGAAATTTTAAAAGGACTAAATTATGGAATTAATTGTTGATTTTGAGCAATAGGGACAAAATTGTGAAAATTTCAAAATTAAGGGTCGAATTGGAGAAGAGGAAGCTAGATCTGGTCTAGAGTTAAATTAGTATTAAAATATGAAGTTAAATGTGATGATTAAAATTAGTCTCAGTTTAGGGACTAAATTGAAGAATAACCAAAATATAGTGCAAAAATTGAAATTTAATGTGAAATTGAAATGTGTAATATTAATGTGATTTAATTGTTTTATTCTGTAGCTAACTGGAATCCTCGAGTAAAAAGTGGAAGGATAAAATTAATATTGAATAGCTCGGAATTCACGGTTTGTGTCTCTATAATCCAAATTAAATAGTAGATTATTGCATATATAATTCTTTGCATATGGTAAGCATTTGAAGTGAGTACTTTGGTCCTTTGGGATTGACTTAAATTCATAATTGAAATGAAAGGGATTGATTTTGTATATTATGAAATATATTGATTATGAATATATGTGTATTGAGAAAAATGTGATTATTATCAAATTGAATATATGCTTATATGTGATGATATACATTCATGAAATTGAGACATTGGTTGTATTGAAAAGTGAAATGAATCCCTATTAACTGTATCAGGCTAAGTCGGAAATAGATGGCATGCCATAGGATAGGAAGAGTTTAAGGATTACTTCGACCTTGAGTCGATGAGGCACTGGGTGCCAGTTTGCTTTGGTTTAATCGATGAGACAATGGGTGTCAATTTATAAAATGTTGGGTGCAGTTATTACTTTGAATTTATTAGATGAGGCATTGGGTGACAAATTGGGGTGTTGGTTGGATTCGTGTATCCATCCGAGTCCGTGTCGTGTTAATAAGGAAATTAAAATAATAATTTATGTGATTGATATTAAAATGACAAAGATGAGAAATAAATATGAGATGAGAAAATATTGAAATGACAAATATGAGAAATGATTATGAGATGAGAAATGAAATATGAAATAATGAATTGAGATGTGAAACTTGAATAAATTCAAGCATTGATCAAAGATATGAATTGTGTCATTGCTGAGATGATGTATTCAAATGTTAAATGTAGTGTCATTAATATATACTTATATATTTGAAGATGTGAAAATCTTAGTAGATGTGAATGAGGAATGAACAAAAATTATACTATTGAATTGAAACACATGAACATAGCTTACTTGTTGCATTTTTCAATTTAAATACCTATATCAATTTTATGTTATTTGAATTATAGAAATACCACTGAATTTTACTCAGCGTGCGGGTTTGTTTTTTGTGTGTAGACCAGGTACTGTTCGATTTATCGCCTACTTAGCATCAAATAATAAATCCCAAGAGCAAGTGTGGTGATATTTCATTTTGTAATGGCATGTACCTAGGGAGTCTTTTGTTGATATCCTCTATAAGGTGTGGTTATCTTAGTTACTAGTGAAATGATGGTTAAATATGTATATAGTTGTGGTTGAGGCTATGTTGTATGTTAGCCTAGTTTATATTTGGTATGTGTTAGATTAAGGTTTAGTAGTGTAAATAGTTAAATGATAGTCTAATTATTGTAAACGTGATATAAATGAAAGTGTTGAATGTTTGATGTGTTGTTGATGTATTTGAACATATAAAATGTGGTACCAATGAGGGTACATTGGTTAGGCATATTAGGTGATGAATTTGGTGCATTTTGGGCATGTTAATCGTCTTTTAAATAGGTTAAACAATGGTAATTGAGTTGCTTAGTGTCCAAGTAAGTAGGAAATGGTAAACTTGAGATTTAAGGTACTTTTAGGTGCACACGGCCTGGCCAGAACAGGGTTCGAGGCATCACCAGACTTAAACACAAACTAACATACAAAATTGAGACATAAATTTCCATCCCAATTTAAAACGTTTCATTTACAAACATATCTTCCCTAAAACGAGGCTATGAGGCCCAAAACATGCATTAACAATGGTTCGAGACTAAACAGAGAACTTTAGAAATTTTTAAAGCACTTAGAACATTTTTCATCAAAACAAGGTCACACGACCGTGTGGGTTAGCCGTGTGGTCACACACGCCTGTGTCCCTAACCCATGTAACTCTCTGTTTATGATGTCATGCACCAAAGGGAGTCACACGACCAAGTCACACGCCCGTGTGCTAGGCCATGTGGTGAATTTAATTGTGACAGTCCTAATTAGACCCTAGTCGGAAAGTGGTTTCGGGACCACAAAAACTGAGTTTTATAAATAATTAAAAGTTATATTCTGTGTTCATGATGTGAGTAAATGCATGTGTGAAAGTTTCATGCATTAATTTGGTCATTTTTAAGTGAATTTATTAAAATGGACTTATATGAAACACTTTAGAAATGTGATAGGTTAATTTTATAGTGGTCTATTAGTGCATGTATTAAAAAGATTGGTTTTGCATGTCAATTTACCCATCATATATATAGTGGCCGGCCAAGACATGATGATGCTCCACCAATTCTAACTTAATATAATTTTTTTTAGTTAACAAATGATATAAATAATTCTAATAAAAGGAATTAAAAAAAAAAGGAGAGAAACGGTGCTCATCTTCTCCTTCTCTAAAAGCCGAAACAAAGATGAAGAAATAAGGGGAACTTACCAAAAGCAATTCGGCATTCTTCTTTAGCTAGTAAGAGGTAAGTTTTGAATTGTTGATCTAGTTTTTATGATAGGTTAAGTTAATAATTGGATGCACTCTTGGTAATGTCAAGAAAGTTAGAGCTTTTATGGTGGTTTGGGCATCATGCTGTGAATCTAAGTGTTAGCATTGGAGGTTATTTTCATGTTGTATGGGATAAAAGGGGGATGATAGTATGGAATGAAGATTTTTGAATAAGTAGGTTAGTAGCACTTGGTACATTCGGTTATATTGAGTCTAATTAGAATGTTAATTTCTTTCTCTATGATTATTTTCCTTGTAGTTAAATGGTCCTTTGATGGGGCCGAATGAATTATGAAAGTCATAATAAAAATGTATGAAGTTAAGGTGTGAATTTTAGTTTGGGTGATAGGGATAATTCGGTTGAAATGTTGAGTATGGGAGTTGTCATTTTAGGTTAAGATCAAAAGAATGGTTAATAGGCATTAAAAGGTTAAATGTATGAAAATTGATGTATAATAACTTATAGGTAATTACATAAGTAAGGTTAAATTTAATTTGGTATATTTGGCCATATAGGTGTATATGTTTGTGATAATATTTTTAACTCTCTATAATCGATTGAAGGAGTAAT